>NC_134692.1:41509101-41634101 GCF_050947455.1 Rhinoderma darwinii
TTTGGCTATCTGTGCTTTTCTAATAAATTGTCGAGGAAAAAAAAAATGCGTTGTACCATCCTGATCAACTGATCGCCACAGGTCCAGCTTTTCTATCCTAAGGTAATCGGCATTTAAAGGGGTTTTCCCATAAATAAAATGTATCACCTATTCACAGGAGAGGTGATAAATGTCTAACCGCTAGTGGTCCGACCGCTGGTACCCCCAGAGATCACGAGAACGCGGGTTCCCTATGTGAATGGAGTGGTAATGCGCATGCGCGCCTTTCACTTCTACGGGACTCACGGAGATAGCGGAGTGCTGTTCTTGGGTATTTCCTTCAGTCCTCTAGACAGTGAATGGCGCGACGGTCACGCACTACAGCTCCATTCACACGGATGACTCGGGGATCTGGTGATTGCTAAGGGTCTCATCAGTTGGACCCCATAGTCATCAGACATTTATCACGTCTTGTGTGTTTATGGGAAAACCCCTTAACGACATGCCACGTACATACTCAGCGGATGAAAGCTGTGTAATACAGCCAACACCTCATTGCAACGGGTGGAATAAAAAGTCACTTCAATTCGATCTGTTTAACGACCGTGGCATTTAAATAGTTAGGATCAGGAGGGTGACCACCTCCGGCGTGCCATCGCCCCCCCCCCCTGCGATGTGGGGTGCCGATGGTCTTTATAGCAGCCTGGGGGCCTAATGAAGGCCTCCAGGTCTGCCATCTTTGTACCCCTTTGAAGTCCTGCTGTCAATATAGCGATATACTGCAATACATTAGTAATGCAGTATATCATGCAAGCGATCCATCGATCGCTGGTTCAAGTCCCATAAGGGGACAAGTAAAAAACAGTTCGCGTTTTAAAAAAAAATATATATATATTTAAAAAAAAAAAAAACTTTTCCTATTTTTTCCCTAAAGCAATGTTGAAAGAAAATAAAAGTTACCATATCTGGTATTGTTGCTTCCGTAAAAGTCCGAACTATGACAACATAAGGTTGTTTAACTCGCTCGGTGAACGCTGTAAAAATAAATTAATATATAAAACATGCAAATTGCTGTTTTTTGGTCACTTTACATCTACAAAAAAATGGAATTAAAATTATGTGATTAAAAAGTCACACATACCTCGAAATGGTATCAGTAAAAACTACAGTTCACACCGCAAAAAATAAGCCCTCACATCGCTCAATCGACGGAAAAGTAAAAAAGTTATGGCTCTCAGAATATAGCGACACAGAAATGTATTTATTTTTAGCAAAGTTTTTTTTTATAAGTGGCAAAGCATTAAAAAATTAGATCAATTTGCGATCGTTGTAAACTTGTTCTTGCACCGCGACGTAATAGCGTGTCGTGGTGCGATGTTTGCAGCGGGCTCCCCCGCTCCGTACGCAGTGGGTGTCAACTGTGTATTACAGCTGACACCCGGGACTAATGGCCAGGAGCAGCGATTGCGCTGTTCCTGGCTGTTTAACCACTTACATGCTGCGATCAATCACGATTGCAGCATCAAAGACGTTAGAAAGAGGGTAGCGCCCCCCTTCGACAGCTCATCGGCGCAATCGGGGGGTGCCGATGTTTGTAAAAAATATGCAGCAATTCTGCTACGTGTGGACAAGCCCTTAGTATTACAGTGTATTGGAACAGCGATCTAACATTTGCTGGTTCAAGTCCCCTAGGGGGACTAATAAAATGTGTTAAAAAAAGTTTAATAAAGTTTTTAGTAGTGTCAAATAAAATAAAAATGGTAAAACTTCAACAAAAAAAACGCTTTCCCATTCTTCCTCTAAAGTAATGTAAAAAACAAAAACAAAAAATATACAAAATTGTTATCGCTGCATCCGTAAAAGTCAGAACTATTACAATATACCATTATTTAACCCGCACGGTAAATGCCGTAAAAAATTAAAACACCAGAATCTTGTTTTTTGGTCACTTAAATAAAAAGTGATAAAAAAGTCTCATGTACCCCAAAATGGAACCAATAGAAACTACAGCTCGGCCTGCAAAAAATAAACCCTCATACCGCTCAATCGATGGAAAATAAAAAAGTTACGGCTCTCAGAATGTGGGAAAAAACACAAATTTTATTTTTAACAATTAGTTTTTTCCATGTAAAAGTAGCAAAACATCAAAAAAACGATATAAATTTGGTATCGCTGTAATCGTACTGACCCGCAGAATAAAGTTAACTTGTTGTTTTTACCGTACGGTGAAAGCTGTGAAAACAAAACCCCTCAAAAGATTTGAGGAATCGTTTTTTTTCCTATTCCACCCTACAAATAATTTTTTTCACTACATGATATGGTACAATAAACTGTGCCGTGAAAAACTACAACTCGTCCCGCAAAAACAAGGCCTCGTATGGCTACATAGACGGAAAAATATAAGAAGTTATGGCTTTTGGAAGGTGTGGGGGGACGAAAATCAAAAAAATGGTTGACGGGAAAGGGGTTAATGGCGTGGAAAGCTCTTTGTTACCGCTTGTTTTCCTAGAAGCACCTGCTAGTAGTATTATATGGCAACCATTCAAATGATCATGTGATGCATGGCTGCATTGAGTCTGCCAGAGGTAACCCAGAGAAGTCCATGTATTGGGTTGTCATCCAGCTTTCCTAGAATCCTGTATGGCAGTGGTTTATAGTGGCAGATTTTTGCATACCTTGGAAAGCTGGATGACAGTCCTTATGGCGGCTGTAATAATAATATTATCACCCGGCCCTCTAAAATAATAGTCATTTTTACGGACAAAGGATGTTTTCAGTCCAACTATTTTACTGGCAAATGGGGCAGCGCTTTGTATTCACTCGCTGCCGCCCGCCTCTTCTTCTTTTCAACGCAAGAACTTGGATTTCCCGGTTCGCCATTTGCGCTTTTCTGATTGGTCGTCGAGTTCAGGGGGTGTGTCCACACGTAAGTTTCATTTACGAATAGCCGAGATGCGGGAAAAAAAAGTGCTCGTTACTATAGTAACCGGATTACGCCCTCTACCTGGGGGGCGGTCTCAAAATTAAAGCCCTTCCAATCCGATCACTGGGGTACAAATTCGTTTTGTGGGCGTGACCATAGCCAATTCTTCAGAGTTGATTGGCTAAAACTTTACAGCGATTGGGTATTCTTTTTGGCGGATGAGGCGGGCTTGTTAGCGCCATGTTGAGTTTTCTTAGTGACAGTTAGGGCAAAAGTATGGAGGGGACCGAGGAAGAGCAGCAGCGTAACAAGAAGCTGCAGGCGGGCAGGGAGAAGGTGAGACTGCACTGGAATGTTGTTATTATTAGGCGGAATGCTCTGTGCTGCTGTGACCGCTTGTTGTGTAGCCTTTCAGTTTTATTGTTCTCTCCTCCAACTTCTGTTACGGCATCAGCTGAGTCTTATAATGACCTAAGAACTGTAATAAAGTTCCCATAGTATACAGTATATATATATAATGTGTGTCTTTTGGGGGCTAACGTTGTACTTTGGATTTGATCGGCATATATTAGTCTTGATTTCACTGAGTGACTCCCAGATCAGAAGATAAACCAGCCCTAAATGTTTAGCTGCTCCGTGGCCACATTCATACCTAGAGTATTTGTTGTAGATTTTGTGCTCGTCCACGCGTAACGTAAAATTCCTGCAGCAATTCCGTTGAAAGTAGCCGACGTACCGCTGTGGCAAAAAATGCACCATTTCCTGCAGGTTTTTTTTACTGCAGAAAATAGTGCATATTTTGCTACGTTTTTCACAATGTGGACATCTCTGAAATCCGCAGCAATTCTGTCCACTTTCCGCAGCAGGAATGGACATGCTGTGGTCCGAAGAACGCGCACCGCAGCTGAATTTCTGCTCAGAATTTTTAGGCAGCGGGTGGATGAGATTTGTTAAATCTCATCCGCTATGCTGCTACTGTATTCTGCGTTTTGGGTTTTTTTCCGCCCGGAAAAAACGCGGCAATTCCGCAGTGTGTGGACGAGCCCTTAGGCTCTGTTCCCACTGCGATTTCGTTAACAGCCCTTTGCCTTAGGTTATAGACGTTGGACTCGTGGCAGAGTTTTTAATAAGTTTTTTTTTTTTTTTGTGGCTTAACCACTTTAAGCAGCTTCACTTTTGAGTGCGTAATTCAGGTCTATATGTCCGACAGAATAATCAAAAGACTAATTGAATATCTCAGTAAATGCAATAAAATTACACGGCGCTGTCCCAGATGAGATATAGAACCAGAAAAGGAAGAAGATTACGATTCCAGCACATGACACACTGAGATGCAAAAATATAAAATGTATTAAAAAATAAAAGTTATGTAGATCCCATTTCCCTGGTTAATGCCATACATAAATATACAAAAAACAGCGTGTTAAAACGACCACCACCTAAGTGACGTGACCAGGAAACCACAGAAATAGGGCCCAAATCTATACACGATGGTAGGTCAAAAAATAACATATTGAGTATTCAAATCTAAGGACACGATGATACAAGATCAGGAGAACTATAGCTAGTTAGAGACTGATATATATATATATATATATATATATATATATATATATATATATATATACAGTGGTAGGGACCGTAATGATCCAAACTAGTCGCTCTCCGATAGCTCTTCCTCAATGCAAAATGCAACAAAAACGCATTAATCCTGAGTGGAGTATACTCGTCTATTTGTATATGTCCGACAACCATGCACTAGTGGCCGCGGTCAGGTGACTGGGGGCCTCCTATGAGTCGCGTTTACGGTGGGAGCTTTCCTGGTGTATACATTAAATGTACACTGAACGTAGCCTAAAGCAGATGCATAATTTAAGCCCCCTACCAAAAATCTTGCTGCACGGACTGTGTAAACCACGGTCGTGTGCATTGAACCATAGGAGAGCATGCATTTTATGTTATCCCTAATTGCGGATAGTATACGCAAAACTGGTCGTGACGCCTTAGGCTTTAATATTTTGCATATACAAATGTGAAGTTGCTTAGATAAAGCAATGCAGAATCCACCTGTAATCTATCACATCTAAGTTGTGAACTTAGATGTGATCGATAACCGCTTGATCCTGCGTGTCTCGATCGCTGAACCCATCGGTGCCGCTGACCCTAGATTTGGGTTTCAGGGCACGATACATCTTCTATGAAACCAGGATACGTAGGGGCTGCATCTCAGAGTAAAAATCATTTTTAATAACAAATGACAAAGTTGTGCAAAACACTAATACACTGTTTTAATAAAAAACTATTTAAAAATAAATATTATTGTGTGTGTGTGTGTGTGTATATATATATATATATATATATATATATATATATATATATATATATATATATATATATATATATATATCTCTCAATATGGGGATCAATATCTATTCTAGAAAGTGGGATCACAGGCTGTTTTATGCCAGCTAGAGTCTCCTCCTGTGCCACAGGCTGTCGTAAATTGCAGCCTGTATTCTGCAGTGAGTTACAAGTCAATGGTTCTGATATGGATTTCATCACTGCTGCTGTTAAATTATCGTAAAGCTCTTGCTTATGAAGAGTGGTTCTAATAATAAATATGTAATGGGTATCTATATATGACCTTCCTTAAAATGAAAGAGGAGGTCAACAAGGATCTTGCAATTAGTTTGTAACTGTTTTCAGTAAGAACCGAGAAGCTGGACCAAGAACCCCATAGATCGGGTTGTGTATAAATGCGGTTATCTGCGTGGTTTGTTCAAGCCCAAAACGGTAAAGGAACCCATTTTAGACGCCATTCCATATTAAAAACCAGTTTATTATACTTGCATTATTACTTGCGTATATACCTAGAAAGTGTGAACACCACCAAGCACACCAAACCTGAACCTCAGTAGGAGATCAATGTGCCCAGAACCCTTATAAAACACCTGCTTGCGTTGCGGACTCTTGCCTGTGTGTGCCAGCCGTGTTTGTGTAATATTTAAGCAGGTGCGCACATAAATCCCTAATCCTTCTCAATCTTCTTATGTCTTCACTGTACTGTAAGGCCTGAATTTCTTCTCTACCTGAACTTGTTTTCTGCATATTTCGTTTGGTGTTTTTCACTTTGAACACTGCACGCTCATGGACGACATCATTTTGAAGATTTGCGTCAGTGTTTAGCGGTTTTCTTTCGCATCCGTGCACCTGTCCTTGTATGAATACAATGACCGTTTTGTGGCCGTGTTACCTTTTCCTCACCTACCTTTCACTCTATCTATCCTTTACTTTCCTGTGCAGCTTGCTCACTTCAGACAGCGTAAAACAAAAGGGGAAAGCGCAAAGGCGCAGAAAAAGACGCAAAAGAGGAAGACTAAGGCTGTGCGCACGAATGACATTTCGAAGGAGGAGGACACGTTAGTCAAAGAAGAATATGCAGAAAGGGATGCAGTGTCTGGGACTGAAGACGTCACAACAGAGGTATGGGTTCATGACACTGTTAAAGCTTAAAGGGGTATTCTCATCTTAAGAAGTGATGGCATATCTCTATGATATGCCATCACTTCTTGATCGGTGGGAGTCTGACCTCTGGGACCCCCATCAATCCTGAGAATGAAGGGCCAGAAACCCCTACTGCAATATCTCTGCACAGCACAGTTCCTGTACACTCGCTGCGCAGGGAGCTGCAATACAGCTCCATTCAAGTAAATCTGACTGTTGCATTTTCCTGCGTGGCAGATGGACGGGAGTGGTGCTGTGCAGAGAAGAGCTGCCAAGAAGCCACAACTCATTCATTCTAAAGGATTGTGGGGTCCCAGCGGCAGGATCTGTTGGCATATCCTGATGAACCCTTACGTGTTGCTATTTATGTCCTCGCTTGGCTTTTTCTGGATCTAGAGTACTGTAGATCAGCAGCAGGCACGTATGACTGCCGCTTCATACAACTCCTAGGACTAGAGTCCCCATGCTACTGTTTGGTGGGGCTCAAGCGATCTAATCCCCTATATCACACTATGGGATTTATGTTTTCTATATTAGTCATTGGTATAATTGATTTTGTTTGTTTATGATCAAATATTACTTTTGAAGCAATGAAACGTGAAGCTCTTTACAATCTTGTCACGAATAGTCCTACTAGATAACCGCTTTGCATTTGCATTGCAGTGGCATCGCCATAGGATTATATATGGCTACAGACTGATTTTTTTACCCTTTGCACAGCAATGTGACGATCTGCAGCATGCCCTAAAATCTACACAGATTTTGTTTATTCTGCTACATATGAATGGAGTTTTAAATACCCCATTTACATGCACTATAGTTAGTTGCAAAATGGGCAGTAAATCTGCCACGTCTGAATGTGGCCAAAGTGTGTTATTCAGTACTGATGTGGCAACAACTTGTAGTCACATTGCAATTCACTGCATTGTGACTTTGTAAGAGAGACTAACTAAATGTCAATTGTTTTTGCCATTCTGATAGATGCCTGGGTTCGCATAGGCAGCAAAACTGGTTTGTTCAATCAACTACTAAACTTGTCATGGAACAAGATCTATAGGGGTTCTCTGGGACTTTAACCTTAATGGACTGTTCTTTGGATAAGCCATCATTATTTGATTGGTGAGTTTCTGACTTCCGGGACCCCTGCTGATCAGCAAAATTATGGGTCGCCAAGGCACATTGGCATGTCTGTACGAGCAGCTGCTACTGCCGCTTTTCCCATTTAATTTAATTGGGTGAACTGCTGTGCTAGGCGAAACAGCTCGTACAGACAAGCCTGGTGCCTGCGTAAAGAGTAAAGGGACTTCCATGGCCCCTTCATTGTATTGATAGGCAAGGGGGCCCAGAGGTTGGACCCCCTCCAGCGGATCAAACAATAGCCCATTCTAAGGATAGGCCATCATTGTTTGAAGTCCTGGAGGACCCCCTTTTGGAAGATATTACTGTGAAATTCAGGATTTTTTTTTCTTATCCGATATGCATTGATATTATTTATGTAATGTAGAGTATATTACATTCCACACTGGAAAAGTAGGAAAATATTGCTTCCATCTAGAACGGTTACATAGATTCCATTAAAAAAAAACCCACACAAACGTAAAATATAATAACCTTTTAATCTCCAAACAATGACTTTTCAACCTTCCAGTTGCCATATTTCTCCTGACGAGCTCGATAAATATTCCTTTTAACAGAGCGTGAACAGCTTATTGAATGTATCAGACTGGCAGGACAAGATGATAGACTTTGAAGCCAGGCTAAAACTGAAACCAGATGACATTGGTAGCCAAGCGGAGGGATTCTCAGAGCCACAAACTCCATTGGAAGAGAATTTGTCAACTGATCTCGTACACAAGGTAGTTCATGGGTTTTCTTTAAATTGTAGCAGGTTAAATGGCTGCAGACGTTTGCTCTTAGCTATTTTTTGTGATTTATTTTAGGAAAAATACAGGTTGTTTTTTTTAATTTGCAGCCTGAAAGGTTATGTACGTTTTTGCAACGAAATTGCTTATATTGACCTAATGCATCTGAAATGGCAAATGAAGCAACTTTGCAAATAGTCTTGATTTAAAAATCTACGGCTTCCTACAGCCTCTATGCAAACCTATGTTTCTCGTCAATGTGGGACACCGCACCATGAGTATACGCCATTGGCACTAGGAAGGAAGAAAGTGCTGGTTCCACACCCCCCCCCCCCCTCCGGCAGGCCATACCCTTGCTACGGACACTAGACTAATCAGTTTTAACCTAGGAGGAGGTTCGTAGGAGGCAGACAGAGCCAACTTCTCAAGTCTGCTACACTTTTATTTTATTTACAATGTTTTGTTTTTTTTCTTCTCCATTGAGCTCCTGGGTGGTTGTCGTCAGTCTGGATTGGCAGCCCAGTCAACCCACTGCGGGTGCCAAGGATATCAGGCAGTCCTCTGCAGGCTATTTTTCCAAGGGGCCATTTTTCCCCACTGGTGGGGTTTATTTCCACGGACACTTCTTTAGTCCCTACGTGTCTTCCTCTGGGGAGGACTCAAACAGGCCCCTGTGGCAATGGTGAAAGGGTAATTAAACGTTCAACAAACTCTTGACATGTCATAGTGACATGTCAGATGTTTTGATGGGGGTCCAAGCACTTAGACCCCCACCAATCGCTAAAACGAAGTGGCAGAAGCGCGTGTGTGAGCGCTCAGCCGCTTCGCTTCTATTAGACTTTTTCCGAAAAGCTGATGTAGCGGAGTAACAGCTCATATACTTTCTGTTGAGCCCGTACACCGCTACATTCTGTTCGGATTTTCCAGAAATCAAACGAAGTGGCTGAGCGCTCACACATGTGCTTCTGCCGCTTCGTTTTAGCGATTAGTGGGGGTCTCCGTGCTCAGAACCCCACCAATCAAAACTTCTGACATGTCGCTCTGACATGTCAGAAGTTTGCTGAAAGTTTCGTTTCCCTTGAAGCATTACTCTTGCGATCACTATTTTCCCAGTGCCTGCAGCCTAGAATCACCAAGGATAATGCACACTCACAGGATGTAGCCCCCCTGGTTGGGCAAAGTCCTCCCAGGCCATAGGGAACCTTTCCAGACTCTCGCAGACGATGGTTGAGTATTTGGAACACCTTTTTATCTCAAATGTCGACCAAGATCAACCCTCCCATAGAATCTTCTTTGCTTGTTAGGGGGCATTGCGCTTTCCTTTCGGTAGGCCACGTAAGAGGCCCAAAAGCGCCAGTGACGGATCCTGCTCTTAAGGTTTTTTGCAAGCTTTTGTTGTTCGGACCAGCACCAGAGAAGCTGTCTCATTGTAAGATCAGTCTGTCTCATCTGGGGGATCCTTTGGCTGTTTCAGAGCTAGACAAAGGCACTGCTGCTATGCAGGAATTAATACGTGCTGTCAGGGACACTTTACATTTTATGTACATTTTTATACTTCACATGTTATGGATGTTTCCCCCACCACCTCTCAGGGAGAAGTGTCTTACCGCTGTCACCGGTGAGTTTGAGGAACTAGTCTCTAAGGAATAAAAGCACCCTGACAGTGTCAGGATCACCCTGGACAAATTAAAGCGATTCGGTTGGATCATAAACAGAGTAGTAGTCTCTGGTGCAAGCGCATGGACATGGGTATGATTTTCAACACCAGGACTGCCAGGGTACACCTCCAGGTGGACAAGATCAGTGCCATTCAACCTGGGATGGTTCTCCTTCCCTGGAACGCTCTCCCTTCCATTCGCTTGTGTATGTGGGTGCTGGGCAGGATGGTGTCGGCCTTCAAGGTTATTAATTTCACAGGAGTCCTCTCCAGAGGGGGGTCGAACGCTGGGACAAATTTCAGGATTTCCTGGACAAGTCGTGCTCCTGCCCCCACGTCAGAAGCTGCTCTAGTGGGAAACCACCCCAGCAATATTTCCGTGCCCCTCCTTTCTGCCTCTCTATAGACTTGTTATCTTGATGGATGCCAGCCTCTCTTGCTGGAGGGGTAGTATTTGGCCTTCCCATGGTTCAGGGCACATGGACGGCAATGTGGGAGTCCTCACGAGACTCAAATGGGTGGAGCTCGCGTGCCTGCCCTATCTGCGGTCCACGTACTGGGAGTGGACACTTGGGCTGCAGATTTCCTCAGTATGGCAAAGCTGAATCCAGGGTAATTGATGCTCCAGCCAGATGTTTTCCTCCAGATCCTGGGCGGTACGTTGCCAGGCTTCTGTCTCTCAGGTTTGCAAGACTGCTACTTATGCTTCGGTGCGTACCTTCACAAATTTCTACCAAATTCAATCCCTGAGCAATTGCCTAATATTCATATATTATAAGTGCGAGTGATTTAAATAATGGGGTTGTTCTTCTGGTGCTGTTGGCAGACTATAAATATATACTTATAAGAATTGGTAGGTTCCTATAACGGTAGTATTTTAGGTGCTGAAGAACAAAATATCTTGAAAACTGCTCGATGGAAGGATACTATTGGAATCCATGTATATCATCTGTTCCTAAAATTCATTTTTGATGAGAAGTTTGCCATGTTTTCCAAAAGACTGCTGATTGTTACATGGCTTACGTATAGGCTTCTCCGTTTCTCTCGCCTTAGGGTTAGCCTTTTTTCTGTGGCACTTATTACAATATTTGTCTATGTAGGTGTTGCAAACGGGTAATAGTGATATCATAACCCAGTTATCCAATAACTTGCACGAAACTGTGCTGAGTCAAGAGGAAGTAGAATAGGAGGCTCTAGGCCTGTCCGGTCAGATCCGAGCTATGCAAAGTCAGCTGAAAAATGTGAGTATTGCAAAAATGAAGTACCGCCTACATGTCTTTTTCAGAAGGACCATGGAAGTGTCAAATGCCTAGTACCTACTCCTTCCCTCCATGGACATTTTAAAGGGGTTATTTCACAATAAATATCACCTATCCACAAGATAGGTGACAAATGTCTGACTTCTGGGGTCCCCTTAACTATCACTAGAACGGAGGTCCCGAGCCCCAACGTTCCTCTTCATTACACGACCGCCGTGAGGAGGTGTCTGAATGGAGTGGCTATCGAGCATGCATGGTGCCACTCCATTCAAAGTCTGTAGGACTGATGAAAACAGCGGTCCATAGACAATGAATAGAAAAGCAGGATGCATGCTCGACAGCCACTCCATTCAAACTCCTCTTCACTTCAGTTGGGAAATAAGGAGGAACGAAGGCTGAGGACCCCTGTTCTACTGTGTGGACCCCTAGCTGTCAGACATTTTTCACCTATCCTATGAGAAGTGTCCACGTATATCTAAGTTCAGTGTTCAGGTATGATACGCTTGCGTGTGTGGTCTAGTGAATCATTTAGACAGTTGCTAATCCCATATCCTCATTTTGTTACACTGATGAAGTGTGCCCGGTGTATATGCTGAAGGCATCTATAGGCTTTTATTGAAACACGTCTTTAGACTTGCTTTACAAATGTAACTATTTTAATACTTCTAATTTATTGTATAATTTTTCATTTTTCCTTTAAGGCAAGTAAGATTTTAAAAGGCAAAAGTCCAGGAAAAAAAGAGCTATATCAAGCTCAACAACAGTTTTCTGTACTCCGGAGTCGACTCATGATCCAGACAGAGCGCATGAGTCAACTAGACCAACGAGCGCAAGAACTGGAAAGGGAATTGGAGGACTCTCAAAAGGTAAGAAGTTCTAGGGACGGGACAAACTGGTTCTAAATTTAATCAGCGTAGTATATGACCCTGCAGAAATAAGACTTTAGTGGTAACTTTTAAGTTTTGTTTTTTTTCCAACAGGAAACTAAAGAAAATAAAAATCAAGTGGCAAAACTTGAACATTTCATTCAGCAGCAGCAGTCGACACTTGAAGTCTTACAAGAAAAGCTGGAGAATTCTGAAAATTCAGTGTCCCAGCTGCAGCAAGAACTTTACGATAGAGATGAAGAAGTCACACAACTTAAACATAAGTTTTCAGTGTCCATTCAAACAGAATTTTCATCAAGCAGTCTTGGTGGTGACCTAGGAGGTGGTGGAGAACCCACACATAAGATCCATGAAATAGACGCAGAGTCTCTAGCCGCACTAGTTGTAGATTTAAAAGAAAGACTTGCAGAATCAGAAACTTTTCGGGAGAGTTTACGCATGAAGATTGAAGAACAAATGCAGGCATTTGAAATGGAGAGATCTTCCTGGGAAGAAGAGCACAATGACATGATAGCAAACTTTACTCTTAAACTTCTACAAGCGGAGGAGGTGGCGGTCCAGGACAAACATGAGAAAGACCGTTTGAACCAAGAGCTCCGTGATCTTAAACATAGTTTGAGATTAGAAGCTGAAAATAGTGAAGCCTTGAAACTGCAGCATATGACAGAATTGCAAATTTATGACATGAAGCTACAGAGCTTGGAGGAAGATAAAACAAAACTGCAGCTGCCCAGTACCTGGAAACATCAGGACACTGAAGACTATTGTTATGGGGAGAGAGTTGATGAGATCACCGATAAAGATACAAGACTTGATCATTTTAGGCATGACTTAGAAGATCTTAAGAAAAATTTGATCAGGGTTAAATCTAGAAAAGAATTTGAAAATTCAAAAGAAGCCCAACTTCACAAAGAGGAAGACGAAGAATTAATTTCTTCTACAACAGACCTGAATTTATTGGACAAGTACTTGATCCCAAACCACCCACGTCAGCTGTTAGAACTGAACGATAGCCACGAAGATTTGAGTGAACATGGTAAATTCGAGCTTGATAGCGACTTTATACTGGAACAAAGTTTGAACTCCACCATAGGAGTAAATTTTAATTTCCTCTCTTCTCCAATGCCAATTGCTGGTGTTTTAGCAGGTGGAGCTAGCTTAGGGACTCTTTTAGACCCAGAGTCATTTGCAGTCTATCTTTCCAGCAATGTTGAGTCCAGCGAAAATGCCAAGCTTAGCCCTGTGCTGGTAGAAGACTTGGTTAAAAAATGCTCAGCTTTAATGGAGAAACTTCAGGACAAAGAACAACAGTTACAGAAGAGTTCGGAGGCTCTGGCTGAAGCTTTACAAAAATGGAGAGACGTGACTGCCGAGCTCGCCATAACAAAACTAGAACTGGAGAAAACAACTAAGAAAGAATACTGGGAAGAACAACAAAGAACTTTAGAGGAAATCAAGAATGAGGAGGATGATCTAAGAAAACAGATAACGGACCAAGAACAATTTCTGAGAGGGGTCCAGGAGCAGAAATCTGTGAATGAGGAACATTTATCGCAGCTTGTAGAAGAGAAGACCATCCTAGAAAGAAGGCTGTCTTTAGTAGAGAAAAAGCTGGAAAATACCTTAGATTTGTATAAAAATCTAGAGATTAGCCATCTTAATCTTGGCCAGAATATGCGGAACTCTGAAATAGCTCGAGAGTCTGAACGTCAGGAATTTGATAATAAACTAAATTCCAAAGGTGTAGAGCAGCAGCTGCTACAAGAGTTGATTCAGCAAAAAGAAACCGAATTCTATCAGATGGAGAAGGACCTGCGTGAAGAAGCGTGCTCACTAAGGCAGGTGAAGGAAGATCTAGAGAACAAGCTACAAGAGGAGGTTAGAATTGTCAAAATATGTATGATGTCGTTTCCAATTCCTACGGAGTTTACTGCGGAAACTCGGCAAATCTTTTTTGAATTCCGCAATATTTCACATTGTGGATTTTACATCCCCCCCCCCCCCCCCCAAAATGCAAAAACTCCACAGCAGGACATGACATACTTCTTTTTTTTTTTTTTTTTTTTTTTAAATCAAACAAGTTTTTATTGATAATACAACATCTGTTATACAGCCTTTACATTTCTTACAGTACTTTACAGAAAACAAATAGAAATAACATAACATCTCTTAAGTAATGCGAAATCTATTCAAGTGCTTTATGGCATGTATACAACATCTTTGGTTACACCTCCACCTACTTCTCCCCCCAACTGAACTACCCCCCTCCCTTGCAGTACCCCCTCTCTTTCCTGATTTTTCAAACCACTCCTCCTCCATGTCTCCTGCATAGTAAACCGATATTCCACCAGACCTTAAACATGTATGTGTGTCATCCCCCCTCCAAATCTCATCTAGTGATCCGCATTGCCATAGGCGTGTACCCATTTACCCCATTGTTTCTCGTATTTCTGAATTGTCCCTCTTTTCAGATATATCCGATGTTCCAGTGATACCGTGTGGTTAACATATACCACCAGTTCAGCTACCTCCGGGGGATCCGTCTGCAGCCAATATTTTGCGATTAGTTTCCTAGCATGATACAAAATCTTTTTAATAGACAGTAGCTCCACTCCATCCCCTCCTTCCTCCCCAATACAGCCCAATAAGAATATTTTAGGTTCTATTGGGAAATCTCTCCCATATACTTTAGACACCATACTTTTAACTTCCTTCCAATAGCCTTCTAGCAGCGGGCAGCTCCAAAACATATGTTTTATGTCCGCCCCATCAAACATGCACCTGGGACATTCCTTAGTTGATCTAATGCGCATTTGCCATAGCACTTTAGGCGTCCTATACACCCTATGTAATAGAAAAAGTTGTGACCTCCTGTACGTTACACTAATAGAGAGTCTTTTAGATGATCCCAGTATCTCCTCCCAGTCGTCATCCCCTATAGGCCCTACATCCTCTTCCCATTTACGTCTGATCTCCACCAGCGGATCTCCCAGAAATCTAGAGAGTAGCGTATTATATAGCACCGAGATAATCCCTTTAGTGTCTTTTGCCCCTAGTACCTGCTCCATCACTCCCATGGTGGAACAGCTCAAATCCACCAGTCTCTCTTGAGCCTGCGCCGCATGCCTTAATTGAAGATATTGGTAGAACAGCCGATGTGGGAGTCCAAACTCCTCCTGTATTTGAGCAAAGAGCTTAAAAATACCTCCGTCATACAGCTGGTATACATATCTGATCCCTGCTTGTTCCCAATCCTGAAATCCTTCCAGCATATTAAATTCCCATAGGTATGGATTGCCCCATAAAGGCATATAATTGGAGCATCCTGTAACCCCCAATAATTTCTTACTTTCCCACCAAACTCTATGTATTAATAGTAAAGTCGGCTTCCCTCTTGCCTCCCTCCTTAATTTATGAGATTCCATGGCCTCTAATACATCCGTTCTCTGACCCAAATAATACACCAGTTTCCCACTAGAATCCCACTCCTCCCTATTCTTCCAGCCCTTAAAGTGTTGTAATTGAGCCGCTAGATAATATATCCATGCATTCGGAATAGCTAACCCTCCCTGTTCCACTGGTAGTTGTAGCTTTTCCAGTTTTATCCTGGGGATCCCCCTTTTCCACACCAAGTCCCTAAACAAGTTATGGATTCTCCTGAACCAGTATTTAGGCAACCACACTGGGGCATTATGCACCACATAAAGAACCTGGGGCATCAGAATCATTTTGATGAGATTTGCTCGACCCAGTGCTGACAGTGGTAACCCGAGCCATATTTTGGTCTTATCCGTGAGTTTGCTCAACAATGGTATCACATTCAACTCAAAGTCCTGCACCCTCGCCGATATCGTGATTCCCAGGTATTTAAATTTCTGTACACACGGTACCTCAATTCCTCCAATCACCAACGGCGTATCCACTGGCTGGAGTGGCAACAACACCGACTTATTCCAATAAATTTTTAGTCCTGAGAATCTACCAAAGCGCTCCAATACATTCATTATCACTGGCAGTGAGTAAATTATTTCCCCCAGGAACATCAAGATATCGTCCGCATATAGTGCTATGCGCTCCTCCAGCTCCCCACAACGAAACCCTTCTATCCCTGGATGCTGTCTTACCATATTGGCTAGGGGTTCAATTGCCAGCGCAAATAGTAGTGGCGAAAGTGGGCATCCCTGTCGCGTTCCCCTTTCCAGTCTGAAGGAATCTGACATCCTTCCATTTGCTCTTATCCTAGCTACCGGCTCCTTATATAATAATTGTACCCATTTTATAAATTTCCTTCCAAAGCCGATCCATTCCAAGACAGCCCACAGATACCCCCATTCCACACTATCAAACGCCTTGGCGGCGTCCAAAGACAGCACTGCTCTACACCGTGCATCCGGAGCATCTGTCTGCAAATTCAGGAAGAGTCTACGTAGATTAACTGCTGTAGAGCGCAATGGCATGAATCCCGACTGATCTGTCCCCACAATTTTAGTCACTACTCGCGACAGCCTATTAGCCAGTACTTTTGCTAAAATTTTTATGTCCGTGGTTAATAGAGATATCGGTCTGTATGAGTCAACATGACATACTTCTGATATAAAATTCCACACCGCAGGTCAATTTCCAGACTGCATTTTTCTGCAGCGTGTGGATGAGATATGTTTCAACAGTTTTTGGTTTTTTTTCTTATTGACCGGTTTTCAAAAATACATACAGAACAATAAACCATACAATCGTATTGTACAGAAGCACCAGAACGTAAAGTCAAGGTGTATCATTAATAGAAAAGGAAACCTACGATATGCATATAAAAATGCTAAATAAACTGTAATGGGGGTGACCCTTCCATGGGGCCAAATAAGACCAGACTGGGGGGGGGGGGGACAGTAGGGAGTGGGGGAAAGTCGGAACGCTGAGTCAGAGTAGAACCTTATATGTAGGTGGTCAAGGGTCTATCCTGAGGATCCCACGGGTCCCAAATGAGTTTAAATAGGTCTAGGGAGTTGGGTAACGATGCAGTCAAATATGTGGACGAGATTTGTAGTAATCTCATCCACTTTGCTGGTACTTTGTTACACTGCAGATTTTCCGCCTGCAAATCCGGACTTTGACTCCACAGCTATTCTGCCAAGTGTGAATAAGCCATAGAAAGGAGTTCCACCTTTTTTAATTAAACATGATTGTACTGCTTAATGAGGACTCATCAGCTCTCCTGATATGCCTGTTTTAGTAAATACTTGAATTACCCATATATTAAAGGGTTATTCCCATCTCCTTAATCAGGTCTAATATGGCAGCTAACCTAAATATATGAAGTTTACTAAATACCTTAATTTGTCAATTGTAGCATTCAGATACTCTTGGTTAGCTTAGTAAATTTTTTTTTTTTTGGGGGGGTTTTTTTGTACCATCGCATGTTAATGCAATTCACTTCATGCCCCATTTGTTAAATGTCCCTCTAGGTGCAAAAATCTGTTCTTTTTGGCAGATTCATGTAATCCTATTTGTAAAACTGAACGCGACATCATGTGCAAAAAAATGCGCCGTATTTGGACCCAAGATAAGACATAAAATAGCCGAAGCCACAATAGTAAGGGTATGTTCACGCGCTTAACAAAATACGGCTGAAAATATGGAGCCGTGTTCAAGGGAAAACAGCTCCTGATTTTCAGCCGTTTTTTGATGCGTTTTTTACGGCTCGTTTTGGAGCTGTTTTTCTATTGAGTCAATGAAAAACGGCTCAAGAAGTGACATGCACTTCTTTTTACGCGGCCGTTTGTAAAAACGGGCGTGTAAATAAACGCACTGTGGGAACCGAACGACGTTTTTCCAGATGATTGGAGGCGTTTAGCCCTTGTTTTTTTTTCTTTTTGCTGTGTTTCGGGGTGTTTACGGCTCATACCCTAAATCTGCCCCGTTGTGTATGTTCACGAAGAAAGACTAAACCGAAAATTCTACCCAAAAAAGGGTTGGATAAAGATTTCCTTTGGTTAAAAAAAAAAAAAAATTCCTTTGTTCTATGCCCCTTTCCGTTCTGTAACATGCTGGATTATTTAGAATGTTTATCCTTTGTGAAACTAAATTTTTTATTTTTTTTTGCTCACTGACCTTATCTAATCTTTAATGGTCTTCAGGTTAATCGTCTGGATGCAGAGTTTGAAAAGCGGATGGAGGTTTCTGGAGAGAGCTGGAGGGAGCAGATTGCATTAGTGAATCAGGTATTCGGCGCTGAGCAGTCATCAATACCCTTAGATTTACTATTCTTGTTGCACCAGATTTCTCGCCTAAGTTGCGCCTTTTTTTGGCACAAATCAATTTTAAAGAAATTGATTATTGATTTGCTAAAAAAAGAACACATGTTTGTGCCTCCCTAGACACTTTTGAAAAGTATCTAGAAAAGGGTGTGGCTTAGGAGAATGGGTGGGGCTTAAAATGGTATAATGAAGAGAAAGGTGTCTAGCAAGATGCTCCAAATTTATCATAGTGTGCAACACGTGAAAAATTTGGCGCATCTTCTTACTGCCTGGTCTAAGTTTACACTGTCTAAATATGAGAATGCATTAGTAAATCTGCCCCTTAGATTCTTTTTTACTTCTTTTGATTTGGTGGAACTTCAATAACTTGTCCTGTGCAGGAGCATAAATGCGAAATCACCTTGCTGAAAGACCGTCATGAGAGAGAGCTGCAAAAGATGTATTCAGACCTGAACACTGAGAAACAGAAACTGGAGGAACATCAGCAACATCTAGAAAAAGCACATGGTGTAGAGACTAAGCAGACCCAGGTATGCAAATTCTAGACCTGGTGTAGAACTTTTATTAGTGGTTGTCTGCTTTCAGAAAGTTAGTGTTATTTTTTTGTATAATTTTAAGTGATACAATTTTCCTATTTACTTTCTATATGAATTCCTCTTGATTTTCAAGATCTCTGCTTGTTGTTGTTCAATAGGAACATTTATGGTTTACTCTCAATGGATACAATTCAGTCAATGGTCATGTGATGGACACACAGGTGCTGGGATCGTTACAGTATGTGTATCAGAGCTGTGTATTGTAACGAGCCGTGCACCTGTGTCCATCACATGACCATGGACAGAATTGTATCCACTGGAAGTAGGGCTGGGCAATTAATTCGCCCTCAAGGACGCTCACGATTCTGTGTTTTAACAATCATTGAATCGATTCTTTAGTGGTGTCGTGCTGCAGGAGGAAGCTCCGCCCCGCTGCCTGGTCCGCCCCGATCTCTGCTTCCCCATGGAACTGCTGTTCTGCACTGAACAAAATGATAGCTTACAGAACAGCAGTTCCTCTAGGAAGCAGAGACTCCTCGTATAAAGCGATAGCACCCCCCCCCCTCCCCTTGTAGATCGCACCACAGTAGCTGCCGTCGGCAACCTCTGCCAGGGATTCAGCTCCTAGTGCCAGCTACAGTGGCGATATCTACAAGAAAGAAGGGGGGGGGGTGCAATCTGCAAGGGTGTGTGGCGCTATCTAGATGGGCACTGTGGCACTATATGTGGGCACTGTGGAGCGTCACTATATGTGGGTATTGTGGTGTTATGTCACTATATGTGGGCACAGTCACTAGGTGTGGGCACTGTGGCACTATCTACATGGGCACTGCTGTTTTCAGGGGATTTTTTTTTTTTTTTTTTTTAATGGCCATGAAAAACTGACTGGAAATGGATGAGAATTTGGAGACACTGAAAAACTTATGTTTGATTGGTTTTTAATGGGCGCTTTTATTTTTTTATATTTTATATTCTTTTTTACTGTCTGTGTGACTGTTGCCTAAATGTCTATGATGCCAGGAGTCCCGTTCACACGTACCGTGATTGGGCTGGAAAATCCGGCGGGGACACGGACCATTTTCACAGTGCAATCACGGTCGTGTGAATCCGGCCTTAATGTCATTTATTAAAACCCCATGGTGGGGTCCGGTACGGCACAGGGTCCTGCTCACACTTCATACTCTATAATGTCATCTCGCCTCAGAGTAGAAAAAAAAAAAAAAGGGAAATAAAGATTCAAATCGAAAATCGCCCAAACTGTTGAAAAAAAATCTAGATTTTTTTTGGGCAAAATCGCCCAGCCCTAACTGGAAGTAAACCATAAGGGTATGTTCACACGGCCAAATTTCAGACGTATACGAGGCGTATTATGCCTCGTTTTACGTCTGAAAATACGGCTCCAATACGTCGGCAAACATCTGCCCATTCATTTGAATGGGTTTGCCGACGTACTGTGCAGACGACCTGTCATTTACGCGTCGTCGTTTGACAGCTGTCAAACGACGACGCGTAAAAATACAGCCTCGTCAAAAGAAGTGCAGGACACTTCTTTGGACGTTTTTGGAGCCGTTTTCTCATAGACTCCAATGAAAACAGCTCCAAAAACGGACGTAGAAAACGGCGCGAAAAACGCAGCGAAAAATGCGAGTTGGTAAAAAACGTCTGAAAAGCAGGGTCTGTTTTCCCTTGAAAACAGCTCTGGATTTTCAGACGTTTTTGTTGACTACGTGTGAACATACCCTAAAGGTTCCTACTGAATGACAACAAGCAGAGATCTTAAAAACATGAATTAATACAAAAAATATATAGGCAAATTGTATAACACTTTTTATTTTACAAAAAAATAACAAATTTGCTGATACCGGACAACCCCTTTAAAGTTTGTTGCATTGAAATATTGCTTAATTAAACCCTTTTTAACCTATGGAAAAGTCCTTCGTGTTGGCTTGTTTATGGCAGCTTTCAATTTTATTGTATTCTCCTGTCTTTGCAGTCCGCACATAATATGGAAATGGAAGCCTTGCGTCTTAGTCTGAACAACATGCACACTGCACACCTTGAACTAAGCCAGTCGAACTTGGTCAAAGAGAAGGAGGATGCCTTGGTACAGCTGCGTGAACGATTGAATGACAAGTGGGCACAAGACCTAGCGATGCTCCAGGGCAAGAATTGTTTTGAAGTAGAGCATTTGCGTGTTGAGCATAGTAAGGCTTTGGAGAATTTACGAGAAGAGCTTTCAAAGGAAATATCACGACAGCAACAGGAACACTTGAAGGAGATTCAGCTTCTAAAGGAGAAACACGCAGCAGACACATTAGAATTGGAAGAAAGGCACAGAAAAGAGGTGGAGATGACGCAGAAGACGTATGAGGAGGAGAAACTAGAGGTCAAGCGGAAACAAGAGATGCTTCAAGATGAATTTGCCCAGGAAACTTTGCTCAAATTTGGAGAAAAATCAGAGGAACTCAAATTGGTAGAAGAGAAAAGTTTAGTTACATTGTCAAACTTAAAGGAACTACATATTCTGGAGAAAGATCAGATGCAATCTCTGCACGTAGAGGAAAGAAAACAATGGGAAATAACGCAAGACACAATTTCCCAAGAGCTCAAAGATACTTTGGCTGAAAAAGTCAGACATAGAAAGGAGATGTTTGATTTAGAAGAACAAAATGACAAAGAGAGAACTTCGTTGCAAGAAACACTCAATGTGGAAAAACTAGAGCGGGAGAAAGTGCAGCGTGAACGTTGTGAAGAGATGGAACGGGTGCGAAAAGAACTATCCAACGCCTTACAGCAAAATGAAGAACTTTGTAGGCAGATTGAGTTGCTTTCTGTGGAGCATGCCATTAAGATATCAAAACTACAAGAGCAGCATAAAACTGATCTAGATGTCCTGGAGCAGAACCAGGTTCTAGAAAAACAAGACTTTGAAAGTCAAGGAAACCAACACTCCCAGGAGCTGGAGGAACTAAGACGGGGGCTTTCACAGAAGACCGAGCTACATTCAAGTCAAATTGACCAGCTTCACCAGAAACGCGACAATGAGTTACTGCACTTAAAGGACATTCACTCAAGAGAAATAACGGAACTTCGGGATCTTCTCAATCTGGAAAAAGAGTCGTCGACGAGGAAGCAAGACGAGAACGCAAAGAAAATTTTGCAGCTTCAAATGCAGTGTGAAAATATGGAGGCCTGGCAGAATATCTCTCTCCAGGAGAAAAATGAGTGGGAGAAGCAGACAGAGCAGCAGTCGGAAATTCTAAAACGGTTGAATGAAGAAATTGCTCAGTTGCAAGAGGAGCGTACAAAAGCAATGAAGCAACTACGAGAACAACATAGTAAGGAAATCGAAGAAATGCAAGAGCAGCATATCCTGGAAAATGAGGAGTGGGAGAAGCAGAGGGACCTGCATTCTCAGGAATTGGATCTTCTAGTCAATCAGCATTCACAAGAGCTGAAACGTATTGGAGAGGAACTTCTTCAGGACTCCTTACAGAAGCAAGAACAACATGCCAATCAGTTGGATCAAATACGAGAAGAATGTTCCAAACAAATATCGGAGTTACAGCAACAACATCTTATTGAAATTCAGAACATGAATGATGTTCATGTGCAAGAGAGAGAGCAATGGAAGAGATCTGCTAACCAACAGGTGCATAGTAATGAAACTTTGTCGCAAAATGATACCGACTGCCCGGAGTCCAAATGTATACCCCAGGGAAACGTTAAGGAGGGTGCTCAAGAACTGCCGAAAACTGATATTTGTGTGATGGAGAGCCACACAAAAGAAAATATTGTATTGGAGCAATGCAAACTGCATTCTCCAGAAATAAATCTGCACCAAGAAGAAATCCCAGAGCTAATGGAGGAACAAGATTTGCTGGAGCTACATGATCAACAAAGGAGAGAGAAGTGTCACCTGCATGATATGGGTACTGTATTAAATATGATCAGGTCTCTAGTCATCAACCATGTGACTTCTAGACTCTGTACAGTATTTCTTAGGCCTTGTTCACACAGTGCAGATTTTGCATGTATTTTTTATTTATTTTTTTAAAGCCAAAACCAGGAACGTAACCTAAACAAACGAAATATACATAGCATGGCCTGTACTAGATCCTATTCTGACCACAGAAAAAAAGTGGGACATATAATAAGATTAAAAACACAAAAAATGGCCATACTCACAAATTGGGCAGGTATAATCCCAACAGGACGCGGACAGGTCAAAAATGCTGCTGAAGGGAAGTGCTCAGGTGTTAAATAATAATAGCCACTCCCACTAGCCTTGAGGGGAGTGGTATGTGGGGCATGGGATGTGTAGTAAAAAGTGAATGAATAGTGTTTAATGTTCAAGTAGTAATATGTGTGAAATATAGGGGGCAGTACTGAGTATAGTGAGTGGTAAATAACGTGTAAATTATAGGGGGCAGTACTGAAAGGGTCAGGAACGTGAGTGATACATGAAGTGTGGGTGCAGTGTGTAAAACATGGAGGGCTAATGCGTAAATCATGAGGCATAGCCTGGTAGCAGCCAATTTGTAACGCCATGATAGTACATAGAGCGGGCTGCCCTGCTTGCTATGCCAGACCGCAACACACCATGCTCTCCCAGCATTGAAGACCTGGCTGCGTCCAAAAAGTAGTAAATATTATACAAGTAAACATGGAAAATACATGGGGTATTGGTTGTAATTTTGGCCAAAAGAACGCAAGCTCGCAATCCTCGTCACGGATCCCCACACACTTGAGTCCCTAACTGGAACTTTTCGTTCCAAACTTGAAGCTAACCACAGAAAAACAGTGGGACATATAATAAGATTATATGTGTTTTTTTTAGATTCTATTCTGGTTTTGGCTTAAAAAAATGCATGCAAAATCTGCACCGCATAAACAAGGTCTTACACACCCTACACTCATAATCTGGTGAGGCCACAAGTTACAAATTCGTCTTTTTTTTAATTATAGATCTATCTTTCTGGGGTGTTCTAGTCATTATCACTGTTTACACGATTTTAGATAGGTAGGGGTCTAACAGCTGGAACCCCCGCTAATTGGTAGAAAGGGAGATCCCAGTTCCCCATCCCTCCACACGTGAACTTCCGTGGTGAGGAGAGGTTGTATGGGGGTGGCAGTGTAGCATGTGCGCTGCTGCTCCATAACAATTGCATGTGACATTTTTCCCCTCTTATTGAAAAATGGAAGCATAGGGTTTGCTGGTATTTGTAGATGAGCTGAAGTCATGGAATCCGCCCTGTTTCTGCGGTCTTATTAGTCTATTACAATTACAATCTAGAGAACACTGTTCAAATGGAAAATGGTGGCATGGTAGGTTTTCCATCCCCCCCTTTTTTATTTATTTATTTATTTTTTTATCCAGTATAAAGACAGCAAAAAAAAAAGTCAAGTCCTATCACATAGACAGTAACAACCCAATTCTGTAGCATTACATCCGTAGGTTTTCCATCTTCAGGGGACTATATTAGTAAGGCACTTGAGACTTCTGCACACCGCAATGCCAAGTGCATTGTCCCTTTAAAGCAGCACACGGTGTTTACAGGCCCTAATTATAGAAACGGCTTCTAGAGGAGAATACCGGTGTAATACAACATGCGACGGTGCATGCAATTCGTGGGAATAAAAAACCTAAAATTGGCGGTACACTATTCATGATTAGTGTAATACTCTTTGCAAAGAATACTTTATCTTTTTATGGATGCATTATTCTCCAGTGTAAGTTTCTTGTGGTTTTTTTTTAACAGCATTGGTACCTGACCTCGACTGTGAACAGACCCAAGTCCTCTCACTGCAGCAGGTGAGCGAAGATCTTAAGGGCCTTTTACACCGGCCGACAATATGGCCGGTGCAGCGAGCGCTGATCAACGAGGCCTCGTTGATCGTCGCTCGTTTGCTCCTGTCACACGGAGCTATGGATGGGGACGAGCGATAGTTACTCCGATCGCTCGTCCCCATCCATTATTATCATGTCGGCAGCGCATCTCCCTGTTTGCACAGGGAGGGGGATGTGCTGCGACAACGATAATCTCTTCGTTTTTTAAAACGATACGACCAGCAGATGTTTGAGCGTTTTCTCGTTCATCTGCTGATCGCTGCCCTGTTCACACAGGACAATTATCGGCCACGAGCGTGTTATGAACGCTCGTCTGCACGGTAATCGCCCAATGTAAAAGGCCTTCAGTTACACAGAGCAAATTGTATTGGGTATTCAATTATGTCTAAGCATTGATCGCCGTATTTCATTACTTTTGCGAAATGCCAATTTCTCTCATTAGACAAATACATTGCAGATTCATTATAGTGAAGTGAAAATGGAGTCAAGTGAAGGAATGCAACTTTTATGGTCTCAGATTGGCAGGTCCAGAGCAAGTCGCCAAGAACTTAATGGTGAGCATTTCATTCCAGTCTGTGATTGTATTGACCACTTGCATGCCATACTAGTCTCCTCCTCTTTCAAACGTGTAGAATAAAATAACATGTTTCATATATCATTATTTTTTTTTAAATTAGAGTTAAAAGAGCAGCTGATTGCTCGTTCCACACAGTTGGAAGAAATTGAGAGGATGAGGAAGGACTTTGAGAAGGAACGGCTGTTGCTTAAAGCTGAACATGAAAAGGAGATGGAAGAGCTTAGAATTTACTTTGAAGAGAAGTCCAGCACTTCTGAGGAGACCTACAGAGAGGAGCTGGATATATTGCACCAACGTCTTAGAGAAATGAATGATGATGAAAAGGTGGAAATGACTCCCCTGAACTGTTCTATCTTGACTTTAGAAGAGTCTTTTGAAAGTGAAAAGATCTATCTTATGCAGCATTTCACAGACCAGCTAGAGGAGCACACGGTCAGTCCGTAGTATATCGTTTTAGCCCCGACTTGCAGTAGATGGTTGTGCGATACGTTTAACTTTTTTTTTTTTTTTTTTTTCCGGATAGGAAGAGCTTGCTTATTCACGACTTCATGTTGAAGAGAAGCACAAGCAGGAGCTAGACCACCTACGTGCAGCTCTTACCCTGCAGTACAAGGAGGATGTAATCAACATAAAGACTGACCTGTCTGAAAAGTACACCTCTGAACTCGAAACCTTAAAGAAGAAGCACAGTTTGGAGCTGGAGCAGCTGAGGGCTAAATTGTCCAAGCAGTACATCACAGGTGAGATGTGATCTGTGAATTTACACTAGAAATGTGGAGTTTTCCACAGGGGAAAAAAGTTAAATATATATGGTGAATAAACACACCTATAAATGACCGTTAAAGGGGTTGACCCAAGATCATATTTATCAACGATCCACAGGATCGGTGATAAATGTCTGATCACTGATACTCGCTCTGATCACTAGAACGGGGCCAAACCCCCCCATTCCTTCTCCCCGCAGGATCGCAGTGAGGAGGTGCCTGTATGGAGCGGAAGGCAAGAATGCGCCATGACGCTCCATTCAAAGTCTATGGGATTGACAGATAAGTGCTTGGTTGTTTCCATCAGCCCCTTAGACATTTGAATACAGCGGCTGGGCGCATTCTCGTCTTCAGCTCCATTCAAGCTCCTGCTCACTGCAATCGTGCAGATTGGGACCCCCCTCCTCAATCTAGTGATTGTTGGGGCCCCCAGCGATCAAACATTTATCACCTATAGCATACTTCTTTTATACAGCTTTGTTGGCACTAAATATTTGCAAGATATGCAGAAAATATGTCTATACAGTAGGCTGTAAAGGTGCTAATGTTTGCTGTTTTGCAGAGATAACAAAGATGCAGCTTCAAAAAGAAAGAACGCAGGTTTTGGGTCAGTTCCTGGATGCAGCGAGGCCACGTGACGTAGATGTGAAGAGTTCAGAGTTGCCGTTCAGTGACCATGTACCATTAAAAGGGCTAAACGAGGCAAGTTTGAGAACCTGTCTTATATCTCACTTAATCCTCGACAATCTCACACTACATGTTGATTAAAAATGTAACTGCTTCTTAGTACTGAGTAGGGTGATGTAAACTGGCATCAAAGCTGTGTTGTGATATAAATTTTATATGCATTTATCAAAAATTGTCTTACAAAGCATAATGAGATAAAAAAAGAAGCCCACAAATAAGGTATTGGGCTGTGTTTTTTGCCACAATAGTAAATTTACATGCACTTTATTTTATTTTGGCCACGCTTTTTGTAATTGCGGAAAAGTTATATTATAATTGAAAGACAGAAGCTACCGACCATCAGCTGATATCTTCATTATTAAAACCCATACTTCTACTTGTTTTTTGGTTTATTATATATTTTTTAAAAAAAAATTTTAAACAGAATGCTAAAATGGGCCAAATAGAGGTTGATTCTGGATCTTATTCTGAGGGTGGAAAACCAGAGCAAGGTGATGGAGAGGTACAGATGTCCCCACTAGAGGCATTGCAGAGTCGGCATGCTCGGGAGCTGGCAAATGTCAGAGAAATGATGGCTAATGACTTGGAGGAAATGAAAGCAGAGCGAGAAAATGCACTGAAGGAAGCTGAGGACAGGTGAGTTATATGTAATATATGTGGTTAATCTTGTTAAATAACCAGTTGGGTACGAATGTGTCTGTATACTCCAGCAAGCTTGTGTGTAAATGTTGGTCCCTTAGTACGTGATGTTGGCACGTACACAGACTCGAGAGCGTTCATTGCATTAAATATTGAAATTGAAAGACTTGCTTTGTGTGTTTAATGCAACGTCCATTATTTTATATTTTACTATGACACCTGTTTCTTTAATGTAGGAAAAAGTTTTAAATGATGCATCGTTGTCTTTTTCTAGAATTGCCCAAGTACAAATGGAAAACGCCAAGCTACAGAAAGATCTCCAGAGAGAGACACTAATGAGACCAGCCTCTGTGGAATACAAGGCCGTTGGTAATGATGATGCCAACTTGCAGTCTGAGGAGAATCTCAGCTCTTGTATAACAGAAAAGAAGCGTGATCAAAAATCTGGCATTAGAGTCTCGCACTTAAAAGATCCAGATGATGAGAAAACTGTCAGTTTATCAGAACTGTGTTTTGTTGATGGTCTAAACGCCTGTTTGTCAGAGCTGCAAAGCCATCACAAGAAGGAACTGGACACTTGGTTAACAGAGTTGCTGCACAGGCACCAAGAGGAGCTACGTGCCCATCACCTAGACCACGAAGCGCACATTCAAAATCTAGAAGCTTCGCATCTGGTTAAACTGGACACCTTGGAGTCCTCATACCTGACAGAGATCCAGAAGATCCGGGATGAACATACACTCGCAGTGGAAGAGCTGGAGAAATGCTGGTCGAAGAGACTCCAAGAGAAGGAAAAGGAGGTTCAAGACCAATTGGAAAAGTCCAGATTACAGTGGTTGCAGGAACTGCAGCATCTGCGCCACGAGTTTGCCTCCGTACATTTGGAGAAATTCCAGGCTATGGCAGGAGAGTTGGAAGCTGCCCACAAGGTGAGGGGAAACTTAAAGCGTACCTCCCAGTTTCAGTAAAAAACGATTTATAGTATAGGAGCGTTCACTATAATAGTTTTTTAAATCACTGATTTGGCTTCTGGCTGCAGCATGGACTGTGTAAAGTCTGTGCTGCCGGCTTCTCATAATTCTTCAGTAGGAGACCGAGTGCCCTGTTCGTCTCCATGGCTTCCCTATCCAGAACGGCTGCCAGCGCTGTAGGATTTTATAGCACTAACAGCCGTTCTGGATACGGGAGTCATGGAGACGAACAGGACGCTCTGTCTCCTACTAAAGAGTTATGAGCAGCCGGCAGCACAGACTTTACACAGTCTATGCTGCAGCCAGAAGCCAAATCCGTAATACAAGTGATTTTAGAAAAACTATTATACTGCACACTCCTGCACTATATAATAGTTTTTTTCACAGGGTGGAGGTAAACCAGTTCCAGCTTTCTTGTACTTTTGTGTAATACAAACTTTTACATACAGAATACTAGAATTGGAGTGTACAATGTACATGTTACAAACAAGGTTGATCTCTTAGATGCAGGAAGTAAACGATATTTTAATTTCTTTTTTCCTATATTGTACACTGCAACCATGGAATCTTAAGATGGTAGGGTGAGTGATCAGTTTGCTTTTATCTTAGCCTGAAGTGTTTTCTTACGGTTCTTTGTGTGAACGCGATTCGTAGGTTTTGTCTCATGACAATATAAAGCCAGCTCCAGCATTTAAGCTTTGTTACAGGCTCAGCCCTCACCTGCCAGGTGTCTACACACTCCCAAAGCAGCTTGTTGCTAGGATAGAATTTCACAGCAGGTGGCTCATTAAACTGAAGCTCTAGCGCACATTCGGTTTTATGAAGCCAGCCATGTTCGAAAATGAAGGGATTGCTGATGGGCTAAAAAATAAACCGCCTTAGGATTACTTTTTTATTTTCTTTCAACATTGTGGCAAAAAAACAAAACGGCGTTCTGATACCACTGTGTGAACTGACCCCCTTTACACACATCGGAACCATGTGCAAAAAGCTGTATAGCAGCACTCCGTCCCTGGGCTCCATAGTATGTGCCGCAGTGCGGCGGATTATTACATTTTATTCTCCTGTAGAAGCAATGCGATCTACTCTGACCGAAAAAAACAACTTCTATATGAAATTAGAATCCTACAGAGTTAAAGCGCAGCTTGGAGTTCGTGCGCAGACATAATATATTCATGAGCTTCTAGGGAACCTTCACGTGGATAATGGTACATACCAGTGCTTCCGTTTATAACGCATAAAAAAAAGTGTCAAAAATAGCCTTCCAAAGTTATTTTGACCGAAAAATAGCGCTGCTTCCGAACGGAGCCTCCCATTCAGATGTAAGGAAAGTCTCCGTTACTTATAATTAAAGAGGATCTAAATATTGGATAGAGGGTAGAGATGCTCAACTCAGACCATATATTATTTTGTATGGTTTGATTCCGTCTTGTTATTTAAAAAGCTGTAGAAATGCTGCCAATAGTCCTAGAGAAATACTGCGAGTCCTGCTTAACCCCCCCCAATCCCCCCACCCCCAGCTACACCGTATGTTCTGCATGAGTTTGATAAAGGAAGAACGATCAAAGGATGACTCCCCCCACCTAATGACGTCCATATTCCCTAACGGGGCATATGGACAGGGTTTGTTTTTACGAGACAACCCATTTATTTTTATGGCTGGAACTGGTGGTTGAGTTGCATGAAGAGCATGTTTTGTTAGAGGCTGCATATAAACCCTCCAAGTGAATTCTTACTAATATCAGTGCTGTGATTTTGTACCATTATTGCTGCATGCCTTTAGAGAGGACCCTAAACCAGAACATCCGTTACTATCCCATACTCATCATTGTGTTTACACCGGTCTTTGGAGTAAAATTTGACTCTTAAGTTTCATTGGAACTTACACTAAATTTGTTACATTTTTTGAGTTTTTTGTTTTCACTCGTCCGGTTTGAAAGTGACGAGAGTGGCCGTGGTATCACAGAAGATTTATTATAGGCCACGTTTATTAACTAGAATAAAGAAAAATGTACGTCGTCTGATTAGGCAAGATTTATTTTGTGACAATTTTATTAAGAGGTGTACGCCTTTTAATAATTTTGGCACAACTTTTGCCAACTGTCCTCTCCCCGCTCAGGAGATTTCCAGTAAATCCGATGGAACCGATTAAAGTCCAGCAACCGATCTGGTGCTTCCGTTTTTGGTTTTCGTTCGTTGTTGTGCTTCACTGATCGAGCAGAGCAACAGAAACACAGACACGGGTGTAAACATGCCCCAAGGTGTTTGGGTGATTTTTTTTTTTTTTTTTTATTTTTTTTATTAGGGGTTTGCGAATTATGTATTAAATATTACACACTGAGATCGTGTATTAGCAAAGTGAGCTGATTTTACTTTGTACTAGGCTCCTCCAAGAAATTTTTTGGAGAATTTTTTTATATTGGAATGGCCTGTTACAAACTTGAGGCTGCAGCCTTCAGGCTTTTGGGCTGGATGAGAACCTCTCTATTTCAGTGATATCTAGAGTTTAGATGGCTGTCAGACGATTTCAGCTCTCCTGACATGTCTGTTTCAGTAAATACTTGCATTCCCCATAAAGTAGCAATGCATGACTACCGACCGCTTAAACCAGGTTTATTAAAGACTCAAACTGTGTTTTTAGGAATCCATCCCTTCTTTTATGACCACTTCCTATGCATTTACTGTATGTCCATACCTCATAGGAATAGAACCGCAATTCCTCATCACTGTCCCCGCGCAGATGAAGATTCCGGCATAAGATGAACAGATGGACTCCTAAGTCTCCGCTTGTGGAAGTCCAAGTAAAAACCCGTTTTAACTGAATTAATTATTTTTAGGAGGACCTGAGAGAAAAGATTGAGCAACAGTTTCACCAACTAGAGGAGGAAAAAAACCAGGCCTTCGATATTTTGCAAGATGAAGTTCTAAGAATGGAAGCTCAGAACCAGTTTTCTCTGCAAGAGGTCCGTGACCTGCACAAAGTAGAAGTTGAACATCAAACCATTAAACTGAAGGAAGAAATAGAGAAGATGAAAGAGAATCTCCACAAACAGGAGGTCTGTGATATAGATCTAGATGTTTTTATTTTTAAATTAAATAAAAAATTTTTTTTAATTATTTATCTATATTCTTCGTTACAATTAATGGTCTCTCTTCAGCTGTTTATGGCAGAGCTCACTAGTGAACGGCAAGCTCTGTCCGCAGAACTACAGAGAAAGTCTGATGAGCAGCTGCGGTTCCAAGAGGAGATCGAGTTGTTGAAGTGTCAGTCAGAGATGTTGCTGGAACAGCAAATCGGTCTCCTTAAAGTAAAACTTTTCTTTTTTTTTTTTTTCCCTTGAAACATTTACTTTGTCTTGTATTTATTTCACGCCATGTATATGGTACGCAGGATCTGTTCTAGAAGACCATGCATTTGTTTTCTCAGGATGAGTTCAATGCAGAGAAAAGGTCTGCTCTACAGGAGCTTGAAGAGCAGTTCAGTAGAGACATTGAGAAGGTGAGAGCGGAGCATCAGGTGGAGAAGGATTATTTCATGAAGCAGATGGAAGATAAAAATACATTGGTGTTACAGGTATATATAACTGAGACAGTGCAACGGAAATTGATTTGTGTGTTTCCTTATGACTTGTTAACCCCACAGAGCCACTATTGGTTTAGTGTGATGACTTCATTTTGGGTTAATTTTCCGCCAACCCGTAGCCTTCTAGTGTGGAGTAGAGTTAGGCTTTAACTTCATTAAACGGTAATGTAAGTCTATGGACTTTGTAGCCTGTTAATGACTTGGGGGATCTTCACGTTTGCACTGTTAATTTTCACTGTAGCGCCTGTCGGCTGTTTGTTTTTGTCTCCTATGTGTTTTGCCATAGATCTGATCATTTTGGCTGACTTGACTCTGATTAGACGATCTTTGCAATATTAGTGTCTATGGGGACTGCCGTATGTAAACCTGCTTCTTCAGTCTAGATAACTTAACCTTTATCAGACACAATTAAAGATTATTATTTTCAGCATAGCATTTAACACTAATTTCTTTAGTGTCCAATTCCAAGTGTGCAAAAATATTTTGCTTTGATTGGAATAGACATTAATTTTTGGAACCGATATTAAACTGGTTGGGTGGTAATATTGACACGTATGGTTCAGTACATCTTTTAATGTCTACAGAATTATGAGACTGCACCTATGTAAACATTAAGAGCAGGGGCATATCTAGAGAAGGCTGGGACCTATAGAAAACTTTTGAAAGGGCTCCCCCACAAGCAATGACATTTATCAGCTCCATAGAAAAGTGAAGACTTTCATTGCATTTAATTATTCAACCTCAGACCAGATAAAACTTTTTTTTTTCTAAAATTTAGCCCCCGATATACCAGTCTCGTTGGTTTTCTCGGTACTCTTCATTTATGGGTGCCAGAAGATTAGTGTTACCAGTCCGCAGTAACATAAATCCAGGGACTCACAGGCGATGTCTTCTCTGACTGGACTCGTTCACTTTCCCTTTTCTCTCCATCTGACTTAGACTGCCATGATGATTTCTGCTGGCCACAACTTTTTCTCTGCAGAGTTTTCTTCCACACAGTTTTTGCAAAAAATAATAGTGGGAAACATATAATGCCCCAAACAGCAATCGTGCCACTTTTATGCTGTGCTGTACTGTAATAGTGACCCACACACTATTATAGTTTTATTTGCAGTGATGCTCCTTAGTGCTATTCCACACAGAAATAGTGCCTCTCAAAATAAAAAAGTAATACCTAGCCTCATTCCTATGACTATGGGAGCAGCGCTTTGTTTAGGCCTCTTCTGGCCAGTGTGGTCGTAAGTGCAGGCAGGCGCGATGATGTCACTGTACCGTGCCTACCTGAGCCGATGTTCCTGCTCTACCATTGTGTTCTATTGTATCTGCACCCTGAGGACGGAGGTACAATTGAAGGTGGTGCCGGAACCCACTGCTACAGCGATGGTTACACTGACGTAAAATGGCATTTCCTCCTGAAGAAGTAAAATCTGCACTGTGTAGACTTGCATGTATAACAAGCTATACTAAAAGGGATGGCTTCTGATCAAGAACAATTGAGTTGTTTTTTTTGTGCTCTTTCTCTTTCACGTCCCGCATGGTGTGTATGCTGTTGCTGTTCTTACTGTCATTTTCTTCCTCCAAATCTTCTGTATCTGAGTCAAAACACATCTGATATGTTGGGCTCTGATTTATTCGTGAAGAGACCAGTCCGTCTAGTCCCTTTTTGTTGAAGTTTTCCAGGATTTTTCAGGAAACATTGATCTAATCTAAAGCGTGAAACTCTTTTATGTTTTAAAGGTGTCAGTCTGTTAAATTATTCATTCTGCACGTAAAAGGAATCTTGGGTGGGGAGGTGGGAAGGAGGCGTCTTGTGTTTTGGCTTCTCAAGCTCCCAAGCTGTTGTCTTGGCTACTAGACCAGAAGTGAAGCTGTGAATAATGCCCTTTGCATTCACCAGTGAGAAGTGCTGGCTAACTGCTTTCTGCCAGCTAAAGTTTGCAAAACCTCCCTACTACATAAAATTGCAGACAAGACGACTATTTAGATGCTGTAATGGCACTTTAAGAGCATGGAAATGTAATTGTGGATGGAGAACTTTGTTTTTACTTAGTTGTATCATGTTTGGGTCATGATCAGCTTCCTGACAGTTTTGTCTATGATCCAAAACCTTCAGTTGCAGGATAAAGCCTCAGCCTTGACTAAGGAAATGGATGCCTCACAGTCCCAGATGGATGTCCTTGTGCAGAGAAGAGAGCGAGAAAACCAGGAAGGAGAACACTTGGTGGCAATGCTGCAATCGGATGTGCAATCTGCTCAACAGGAACAGTGAGTACACGTCTGTTTTTTGTTTTTTTGGTACTGAGGGTTTAGAAGCTTTACTGTATGTGTAATTTTATGGGATAAAATCATGACTTGTTCTTGATTGGCGCTTGGATGTTTGTTTTTTTTTTGTATGGATCTATAGAAATTCTGTTATTTTTTATTTATAAACACAATGGGGTAGATTTACTAATACACTCTAAGTTTTAGCCTGTGTAAAGTTATACGAGGCACTCTGGTACATGCTGTATGATAAATTTGTTGCATCTAGTTAGACACTTTTTTATTTTTTTTTTTCTCCCTTATACCAGAGTTGGCTTAGTTCACACTCGTTTTTGGCACACGGTGTCAAATTTCTATACTACGCCCCTTTCCCGCTATGTCATGCCCTCTTGTCGAGCGTATCTAAAACCGTTATTGTGGCGTACAGCGTGTGCCCCAGAACTATGATTCACTTTGAATAGCAAATCTGTCCCAATTTGTATGTATTGTTGGTGCATGTTGAAAGTGTATGTCTGTAGATGTAGACCTATAATGGTTATTCTCTGCACACGCTTTCTCACTTAGATCCTGTTCGGGATCTGTTCAGTTCAACCTTTCCGTCAGAGGAACAGATAAACGGAAAGCTGAACGTTAACCATCGCTCTCGTTTCTGTTCCATAAAGTTTCAGTTTTTTTTTGACGGGAACAATAGTGCTGTCGACTGCTCGTGAAAAAAACTGGAACCTTTACGGAACGGAAACAAAATGAAACGGATGCGTTACCATTGAAATCAATAGCAACGGAAGTGGTAGTTTCCGTTCCTCTGATGGAATGGTTGAGCGGAACCAGAACGCTGATGTGAACAGGCCCTTACTCTTCATACCATATTGCTGTCAGGCACCTCTAAAACTGCAGGTCCGAGGAGTGAATGGTGAGATAATGTAAAGGCTCATCCATGCAAGCAGCTAAAGGTTGCTTACATACAAATTTAACTTGTCCTTACTGCCGCTTGCACAAATGTGCCTCTCCCTGTTCACGTTCTCACTACTATGAAGTAGGACTCCTGCGTAGGCTCAACCTTTGCCACGCAATATCATGTAAGTGTTGAAACCTATTTTATTGTTTCTTGGTTCTGGATTTCATTGACACTTGGTCGTTTTTGTTTCCCTACCAGGAGGAAGTTGCAGGACTCGTGTCAGCGTCTTCTTAAGATTTTTGCAGATGTACTTAAAAGCACCCTGGTCACTGAGGATTTAATCAGCAAAAAGATTGGTGTCTGCTTGGATAACAGCTTGTGTCAAACCGATAATGAAAAATCTACTGATAACTTGGCAAAATCTTCAGGTATCCATACAATTTGTGCATATGTTCAATCGAAATTGCCAGTACCCTGGAAGATATTCGATTTTGAGGAATAAATTCCTGTTCTGCAGAACTCGGCGCTTCCATTAACTATCCTTTACCCTACCTTGGTTTCGCATGTTTAAAAGGGTTTTATTTTCCTAAACTGCCCAGCTCTTTAATTAGACCTTACTTAAAGGGTTATTCCGTTCACACACTAATGGCATATCGCATATTCCATAACTTTGCGATCGATCGGAGTTCGACTGCTGGCAGCCCCATGATCCTGAGAGTGGAGAGGCTGCAGCACTGATTTAGCTCTGCAGCTCTTTCACGGTTTTTCCATGTACAGCAGCACTCCTGGCCACGCTGCTGTGCAGGAAACCCGTGGCCGGCCCCATTCACTTGAATCGAACTGTGTTGCAGTTACCGGAGCTGCCCCGTCAATCTCCAGATCTTTGGGTCTTAGTCGGATTCCCACTTTTTTTTTTTTTTTTTTTTAGCTATAATGGGGAAAATGATCTCCTGATTACATAGTATTGAACAGATATAAGTTTTTAAAAAAAGTATGATGTTTGGATTTTCACGTCTCGTAGCTCACAGCTGGACAAATCCCAAGAGACAGGTAGCCAATTTTCCTTGCTGCCGTCACCTTTTAATATTTGTATGGTGCCGGATACGAAAATGCTGGCTATATATGACAGCCGTGAGGTTTCTAGTGCAAAGTGAATTGCTCAATATGGATTATGTGCTGTGTTGTTCTGATATGGTTTTGTTTTTTTTGGTTTTTTTTACTCTTAAAAACTAAAGAGGCAGAATAACAAATCGGTTGCTTGGGAACAATAAATGAAAGATTAACATTTTACGATAATTAGTAGCTTAATGGAACAGCCAAAAAAAATAATAATATAAAATACCTTTTAGGAAGGCAAGAGTCGGATGGAGAATTATAAATAACCATACAAAAAAAGAGGATTATGCATTTAATATAAAAACCCGGGAGACGAGTGCGCTCTTCTAGAGGAAAACGTTTCTAGCATAAGTTGTGGTCGGGTGCTGGCGATCCAGGGGAACCAGATGTTCAAAAAATGTTTGTTTGGTATCCAAAAGGATGCTCATAAGTTTATTTAGTTAATTTAAAAAATCCATCTAACCTAGATTTTACTTTCCCAAAGGGGACAGAGTGCTTCTTCCAGGCATGTGTGATATCGGCCAAAAATGTAAATAAAAGACTTTAAATTTGGGGGAGCACATTTAATTTTTTGTTCTTTGTGACCGGTCGTTCTTACAATACCATTGATGTGCTGTATTAAGCTAAAATACCATGTTCTGCGAATGAAGAAAAAAAAAAACATCTAATCATATTACGCTTTATAGATAAAAATCGTCTGAGCCCGGATTGTGAGACTATGACGGAGCACAGCCTAATGTCTACCGATGAAGGCTATGAACTGTCTGAATACCTGTGCGACAGCGTACTTGGTAGCTTGGACGTCGGTCTGGAGAATGAGGAGAAGATAGTTCGTATGGGCCATCGTTTACGTGCTGCTGTGGAGAGGCTTCTGGACATGGTTACTGATTCTGCTCTTCAGGTACGACGTCTCTTCTATATGTGGTTTTTACATAGAAAGTAGAATTGTATTCATTTTAAAGCACTATTGCCATCATTTTGATATTTCGGTTTCCATGTGATGGGAAATTATTCTTAATGCAGTTAGAACAGACCCGCGAAATGCAAAAATGTTTTGAGGAGGAGTTTAAAAGCGGGAACCTGGATATGGCTCAAGTGGTGATTCAGAATCAGGATCTATTGAAACAGTTGGACAAAGAGGCTGAGGAAAAAAACCAACTGCAGGTGGAGCTGCATAAATCCCAGGGTAAGAAGACTGGCCAAGTATCCAAACAAGTCCCTGTCTTACTAGAGAACTGATGTATGATCACATAGACTGTGCTTCTAACGTACAACAATGTAATACTACTATGGTTCAAGTCGTAGATGGTTTTATGAGAGAAATGGAGATGACGCTTGTCTTTGTGACACAGGACTCATTGATGGTTACGCACTTGAGAAAACAGCACTAGAAGAATTACTCTTGTCAAAGGAGAGTTCCGAGCACCAACTCATTGTTGAACTGGAAAAGTCACGTGAGCAGCTGAAGATCCTGACACAAGAAGCCTCTGTATTTGGAAAAGAGAAGGAAGTTTTGCAGAGGCTGCAGGAGGTTTTGTCTGCCGGTGACATTGAAGCTGGTGAGAATCTTGTTACATTGTGTATGTGGGTTAGAAATAAGCATTAAATTGACTTTACACTACATTGGCCCTGGTGAGCTTGTGTTGGATTCATATACGGCAGTGTGCACAAAACAAAAAAATACTCTTTCCCACAATTTACGCACCACAGCAGAGCATGCCCTGTTTGTATAATTGACACAATCTTAACGCCATTTTGGTCAATTTTACAAACTGCATGATGTCACATCTAGCACTGACAAGGATATTGGGTTGTCCTATTACATTTGCATTGGTATCCCTTCGACTTTGGTCACCTGCTTTCTACAGTGTTGCCGAATAGTGGCTGTTAACTGAACAGTAACATTTCTGAACCATTGAAATGGACATAAATTAAACAGAATCTGTCCAAGAGGTGCACGCTGCAATAATCATGGAGCGTGCACCTTGGTGACTTGAGAGCACCTGCTGAGAATAGGGGCTGCATCAGGGCTAAGTGCATTTGCAAGCGCTCTGTCAAATATGATGGAACCTTTTATGACTATGCAATTTTTTCGCATACGGGGGGGTGTAAAGGTCCAGATCTTTAAGCTCCATGCTCCCCATACAGTATAATGCCCTTAACTGCCCAAATAGCTGCCCCCAAGCTGTGTAATGCCCAAATAACAGCCCCCACACAGCCCCAATAGTGCCTGATAAAAATAATATACATACTCCCCTAACCCTGTTCCACAGACGAGTGGAGGAGATCCCTCTACTCCTCCACTTTGTCCAGATTAGACAGGCGTGATGACGTCACTGCCTCTTATGGCCCACTGCTCTACCATTGGATTCATCTGTATCTGCGTCCTGAAGATGCAAATACAGTTTTAACCTGAAAAAATGAAGAAACCGAAATGCGCAAGATGACGCTGATTTTTGCGCTGAATTTTGGTTCTGTTTTTTTTTTTTTTTTTTTTCGGCTCTGTCATGGATTTCCTCTTACTTGAATGAAAGTCGCATGAAAATAATAAAGTTCAATATTTTTTGCCCAGAAAAACATGACACTCTACACAACAAGCCAGTGACACTGCTTCAAGGGTTGTCTCATGATAAAATATTAAAGTGTAACTAAACTTAAAAATGTTTGACATGTCAAAGTTTGCTTGGTGGGGGTTCAAGCACTGAGACCCCCACCGATCTCTAAAACTAATCGGCAGAAGCACTTGGGTGAGCGATGTGCCACCTAGTTTCTTAGAGTGGTGTACGGGCTCAATAGAAAGTATCAGTCTGGACACCGCTCAGGAACTCGTACAAGTGCAGGACTTTGACCTGAAACTTGTATTTATATATTTTGTGTGGTCTATCTTCCAGAGCTACTAAAAGAAACGGAACGTTTAAAGGAAGAGCTAGAGTTGCACTGTCAAGCAAAGCAGGACCAATCAAACTTGATTTCCCAGATGAAAATGTTAGAAATGGAACTGGAAGAGCAAATGAATCGTAACCAGGAGCTCATGAAGAAAACAAATGAAATGACTGACCTTAAACAGCAAATCCAGTCTTTAGAGAAACAATTAAAGAGCCAAAGGCACTTTATGGATGTAAGATCTTCTGACCCACTTTACATTTTATGTAATATGACTTATTGTCGTACAAGACACAAGTACCTGTCTCTCTAAGGAGCAAGCAGGCTGATCTGCTACCATTTAGTTGCTTTAACTTGTCAGATACCATAGACTTTGGTTTGCTAGAAGATCCAATTTAATCTGCCAACTATTATTTAATGGTGATCACTGTGTGATCACATTCTGCAATGGCTGCCAACCTGATGTTAATACACATGATATTTACTCTTTCAGGAGCAAGCTATAGAGCGAGAGCATGAGAGAGATGAGTTCCAGCAAGAGATTCAAAATCTGGAGGAGCAGCTTAAACAGGCACTGAAAAGTCATGGGGACTCGAAAGCACATGGGGTGAGTAATGGCCGCATAAAAGCTTAGCATGTTGTTCAGCAATAACTTGCTGATCGCTATTTAAGTTTAACAAAAGAAGCCCAAAAGACTCAATCTCCACACCTAGATCAAGAGCAAAAGGCACAAACAAATGCATCACCAGGCCGCTGCATTATTGACGAAAAAACACCCAAACCTGACTAAAAGGGTATTTCCGGTCCTAAGAAATCCTCAGGATAGGCCATCAATATTTCATCGGTTGAGGTCTGGCACCCCCGCCGATCAGCTGTTTTCAAGGAGCCAGTGCTCGTACAAGCGCTGTTTTCCCTTAATTTCCTCCTTTGCTCACACTTGTAGCGCCGGTTCACAATATTACAACCTTCTCCCATTGAAGTGAATGGCAGAAGGCTGTAATACTGTGAACCACAGCTACGAGTGTGTCGGCGATTCACAGTGTAAGCTTGCGGCCCCTTCAAAACTGATCTGCGGGAGTACCCGGGAGTCTGACCCTGACCAATGAGATATTGATGGCCTATCCTCCGATTAGGCAATCAATTTCTTAAGACTGGAAAACCTTTTAAATGCTGGGTGTGAATAAACGAATAAAAGTGCAGTTTATAGAAAGAGCTTCTAATCTTATTCACACATGATCTGGGGTAGACCTTTTTGTAGCCTTCTCGTTACTAAACCCATTGACTACAGTAATCCCCTCCTGAGCCAGAAATGGCTGCTCCAAAGAAAGAAAAGATAACCCTTAACTGCATAATAAATGGATAACAGACAGAAGGATTAGTGTCGTTCAGAAGTAGCTGTAAATAAAATTTCCTTAGGCTTCGTTCACATCTACATCAGGCTTCCGTCAGGTTTCTGTTTGTCTCCGTTGTGAAAGGCTTCCGTCGTTTTGACTGAAGCAATAGCGCAGTAGACTACAGTATTGCTTTCGTCAAAATGACAGAACCCTTGCACACCGGAGACAATCTGAAACCATTTTCACCAAATCCGTCACCATTGAAATCAATGGTGATGCAAACGGAAACCTATGGTTTCCGTTTGTCTCCGTCAGGGTTCCGTTCATGGGTTCCCTTGACTAAAAGCTCAGACTGAACGTCTGAACGGAGCCCTGACGCAGATGTGAACGAAGCCTTAGGCCCTATTCACACGACAGATTCTCGGCGGTGTCACGGCCGTTCTTTGAACGGCCGTCACACAGCTGCAGTAGGAACAATAGACCCCAAAAACTGGAGCGTGATCTATTTTGGGCCATTATATATAAAGCACGGCTGTCACTCGGATGAGATCCGAGTGATGGCCGTGCCTTCTGCTGCTCGCTCTCCTCCTCCTCACAGTGCGAAGTGCATGTGAGGAGGAGGGTATTTTGTTGCTCCCTGTAGGAGCTGAATCCCTAACCCTGGTCACAGCTTCGGCCGAAGCTGTGGCTGGGGATTCTGCTCCAGGAGAAGCCCCTGAATTCACTGTCCATATATGGTTTACCGGGCCATCCAAAAAATCGGCCGTGTGAAAAGCCCCATTTGAGGTGTATTGTGTTTACTGCGGCTGACTTTCCATTATGTGTGACTAGGGCCTAAGGTTACCAAAAGGGAACTTTCATTCTGAATGAGATGTCTGTCTGTCGTTTCCATTGTTTTTATGATCTAGTAATCTACTCTGAATAACATTGCATTGAATAATCTTTAGGACCTGTTCAGGGACGGCTCTGAGTTTAGCGAATCCAGCTCAGATGGACTCGGCCCAGACATATCACATGGTCTCCAATTCAATGAGTGGGTCCCAAGCAATACTATATACAAGTGCACCAGTCACTGCAGGGAAAATGGGTGCTGCACCTTCATCGAGTAATACCTTTTCAGAAGCCAGAACTAGATATCAGCTGATTGCTTCCTTTTTAAAAGGGTGGTCTTGTTGACGCAATCAATGTTCAATTAAAAATAAAGAAATAAAACAAAGTTCCAAGAGGTTACTTTTCAGCTGCAATCAAAGGGGTTTTCTGATCATTTGCACTCCATTTTCAAAGGTTAAAGAGGCTCTGTCACCAGATTTTGCATCCCCTATCTGCTATTGCAGCAGATCGGCGCTGCAATGTAGATTACAGTAACGTTTTTATTTTTAAAAAACGAGCATTTTTGGCCAAGTTATGACCATTTTTGTATTTATGCAAATGAGGCTTGCAAAAGTACAACTGGGCGTGTTGAAAAGTAAAAGTCCAACTGGGCGTGTATTATGTGCGTACATCGGGGCGTGTTTACTACTTTTACTAGCTGGGCGTTGTGTATAGAAGTATCATCCACTTCTCTTCAGAACGCCCAGCTTCTGGCAGTGCAGACACAGCGTGTTCTCGAGAGATCACGCTGTGACGTCACTTCCTTCCCCAGGTCCTGCATCGTGTCAGACGAGCGAGGACACATCGGCACCAGAGGCTACAGATGATTCTGCAGCAGCATCGGCGTTTGCAGGTAAATCGATGTAGCTACTTACCTGCAAACGCCGATGCTGCTGCAGAATCATCTGTAGCCTCTGGTGCCGATGTGTCCTCGCTCGTCTGACACGATGCAGGACCTGGGGAAGTGACGTCACAGCGTGATCTCTCGAGAACACACTGTGTCTGCACTGCCAGAAGCTGGGCGTTGTGAAGAGAAGTGGATGACACTTCTATACACAACGCCCAGCTAGTAAAAGTAGTAAACACGCCCCGATATGCGCACATAATACACGCCCAGTTGTACTTTTACTTTTCAACACGCCCAGTTGTACTTTTGCAAGCCTCATTTGCATAAATACAAAAATGGCCATAACTTGGCCAAAAATGCTCGTTTTTTAAAAATAAAAACGTTACTGTAATCTACATTGCAGCGCCGATCTGCTGCAATAGCAGATAGGGGTTGCAAAATCTGGTGACAGAGCCTCTTTAAACTGCAGTAAGATGAGTCGCTTACAAATGTTCAGTCTGTAGCTGAAATGTCTCTGTAAACCAGTAGTCACATGACCAGGCTCCTGGGGTTTATCTCCTGCTTGTTTGATGTTCTGGACACTGAACAAGGGGGTATCTCCCTTCTCCCCCTCCCTGTAGTACAGGACATCACACATCATATGCCTGCTCCCCCCCCCCCCCCCCCCCCCCTTCCCTTCCCTTCCTGTCCTTTTTGAAGGGATCATGTTGCACATCCTGGGCAGCAGATCATGCAGAATAGCAGAGCTATGTCTCCATAGTAGAAAGTGTCATTACAATGCTACATTAGAAATTGTACTATAGGGGCATGTAGGCAGCTGTAAATGGAGACTATGTCTGTGAGAGGAGAAAATCTCATGAGCACTGTAGTCCTTTACATGGTAATCCCACCCGCAGAAAGTCGTGGCAGCATCAATACAAAGGTGCCTTACAGAGCTGGATAAGATCATGAAAATTAATAAGTATTTCGCTATGGTGGCATCAAATGGTGAGCATTCTGACACGTATAGGTAATTTTCTGTAATTGATGTTTTTGGTTTTTTTCGTTTGGAAACACCCCTTTTTGAAGTTTTCTTTTTTTTATTGCATACCTTTTTTAGTTTTGTAGGAGTACAGTTACCAGTTCATACACTGCTTGGTTTTCATTAGCTTTTGTTGACCGCAACAGTGATCATTTTTAACGTTTAATATCCTTCTTTTTTTTTTTTTGTTTCCCGCCCCCCTCATCCTTTTTATTTCTCCTTATGACCTAGCTCCATGACTGGAGTGCCCAGGTATGATCCGTCATGTCTCCATCTGAAATTCTCTTGTAATGACTTATTGACCCATATGTTGTCCGATGCATCCAGTAATTCTCCTGCATGATTGCCTTCATTAGTAGATAGAAGCTGCTTGTTTGCTTTAACTCGATAGTGCTGCATGGCATCCCGGCTTTATTTGTTTTTCGTTTAGCTCCTTGCACTATTCCCAAGTGAATGATAGATCCTCCACTAATTTCTTCTATAGATTGAAACTTTGGAGGCTCGTGTGAAAGAGAAAGCAGCTGATTGCAAACTACTGCTTCAGGGAAAAGATCATATGGAGCAGGAGATTACTGAAAGAAATGAAGAAATCGATAAAATGTTGTCAAGAATACAAGAGCTGGAGCAGGCTGCCCTAAGCAATGCTGATGCCGCCAAGAAGTGCAGCCAACTGGAATCAGAATTGCAAAAAATGCAGAAGATGCAGAAGGAACTTCTACAGGTAAGGCAGGGTTATCACTCTTTCTTGAGGTGGGGGATCCATTCTCCCTATCAAAAATAAATTTATACGGTCATTCCCACGTTTTTTTTTGTTTTGGGGTTTTTCCTATATATATTATATATAATTTTATTAGTCTTTTCTCACGTTGTATTCTTTGGATTGCACATGTTTGAAGCATACGTTTATTTTGCACTTCTGTACACATGTTTGAATAAGGACTAATATGCCTATATGGGATTTGACAAAAAATAATTTTACTTCTGCTCCAGGTGTTGTCTGGATCACTGGAGACTATACATGCTATTTAGATGGAGGTTGTCCTCTAACCTGCATTCTGAATACTTATTTTAAAGTGTTTACTGCAGTCCGCAAACCTGTATAGTACGTTAAACACAAAATGAAGAAACATTCCAAAATCATGTCATCAGTGACACGGTATATAGCATACAGTACTGTATTCCCTGCATCTGGGAAGTATACCCTACCAGAGACTTGTGATGGGAGTTTTAGTTTCATAACTATTAAAGAGCTACAAGGTGAAGAACAGTGCATACAGCATAATACTGGACAGTATCCTTCTCAGTCCCCAGCAAAGCTCCACTGTTTCCTATGGGTCCCTAGGACAACTCATCTTGTCAGGCTTGAGGATGACTCCATCAGCTTCTCAGTCGCCAGCATAGCCTCCCTCTTTTCAGTCCCTTGCATAGTCTCCCCTCTCATTCTACCCAGCATGGCTAACTTGTTTTACTCCATACGATGTAAGCGAATTGTGTGGGCTGAGCTCTGTTCATGGAAACATGATGTCAACTGAACAGAGCACCTGGTAACTCCCCTCGTCTTGCTCCCACCCGTCCTCCAGTAAGTGGTGCTTGCCCACCCGCGCTGCATTCGATCAGGCATGCATCGGTGCTGGGAGGAAAGCAAGAGAAGAGATTCAAAGCTTTTAATTTCACTCTCCTGGCTGCCCTCTATTAAGCCATGCTGTGTTTAATTTCATGGGATGAAGCAGCTCAAATAAGGGTCAAGGGGTCTCTGCTAAACACCTGTTAAAAACAAACATCATTCGGACCAGTGACCATTCATTTTTAAAGAAGGCCACTGTACGTAGACTAATGTAATTGCAAATCATTCACAGAAAATGTTGGTCTTTATGGGGGTTGGTCCTCTCTGAGGTGGTCTTCTGGGGAGATCTCAACTTATGTTAATAATTACGTTTTCTACATGGTTAAGGATAAAGAAGCCATACAGCAGCAGCAGTACAACAACGTACTACAGATCTCTGCCCTTCAGTCGAAGCTTGATGAGGCCCGTCATAGAGTACCTGTTGAGGGAGAGCCTGACCATCTCTTAAAACAAGAGCTGCAGACACAGCGGGAAGCTCTGAAAAGAAAAGAAAAAGAGGTACGTTTTCCTAATAAATTTGACGAACCATTTTCTAAATAGAGTACCAATATTTTAGCTGTATGTTATGACTGATATTTGTAAAAGTAAGGCTTCGTTCACACCTGCATCGGTGTGTTCCGTTCTGCTCCATCAAAGTAGCCGAACAAGGGAATAACGGAAGCGTTGCACGCCGACGGTACTCATTGACTTTAATTGGTCCCGTCGGGGTGTCCCATGATTTTACTGGAGACAATAGCGCAGAATGCATAGAAATAGATTTTCTATACATAAGATTCTGTCTTTCTGCTGGTACTACTAGGGGCACTTTGTTGAGGTCAATGTATAAACCGTATGTAGTAATCTCCCAATCAGAGTATGCAGTAAGCTCCATTGCGTGGTGGCTGCAGGTCCCTAGAATGTTATGTTTTAAATCTAGGTCTATGCAATGTAAAAATTTGTTTTACGTTTGCAGATACAGCTGCTCTGTATTCTCTTTACAGAAAAGCTGTATCGTTTTGTTTTTCACTGAATCTGTTGGTCCTGACTGGTTCAGTGAGAGCATGTCCTGCGTGTCTGACACACAGAATCCACCTGTAAACTATCACATTTAAGTTCATAACTTAGATGTGATCGATTACAGCTGGATCCTGCATGTCAGAGACACTCAGGACCTTCCGACACTGAACCCGTCAGTCCTGCGGACCTGACAGTCACTGAAAAAACGAATGATACAGCTGTTCTGTATATGGAATACAGAGCAGATGTATCTCTAAAAGTAAAACTAATTTTTAAAATTAATTAAGAAGTTACACAAAATACACTGACCTGACCTGTTTATTTAAAAAAAAAAAAAAAAGCCCTCAAAGGTGTACATAGCCTTTAATGGGAAAAACTTGTGATGTAGAGTTGACAAGCTGCTACTGGGTTGAATAATATTTGGATTTTTAGTGTTTCTACCCTGGCTTTCTGCTTCCCTTTGAGAGACAGAAGGGCTATAGGAAAGGAAACCCTATATCCAACACTGATAATGGGATTGTGCTGCTTTCCTGTTCCGCTTTAACATATATAACTTTTTCTATAAAGGCTGAGAGCTTGGTTGAGCAGCTAGAGCAGTTTAGGGAAGAATTGATGAACAAAAGAGAGGAAGTCTTCCAACTTAACATGCAGCTTAACGTCCAGCGTAATCAGTATGAACAAGCTCTGCAACAAGTCCAGGAGGAGTATTTGCGGTTGAAGGCAAGTATATCACGTACAGTACAAATTATTTATCAGATTGACTCTGGGTGTAATAATTTCTATTTGTTGTAACAGGATGAAATATTTACCATGCGCTCTCAGAATGCTGAAGATGGTGCTAGATCTACCTTACAACTTCCTCAGGCACTGCTTCAGGAGAAGAACCAAGAGATTGACCATTTGAATGAGCAGATCATGAGATTGCAGCAAGAGGTAAATGTTGTAGCTATTTTTTTTTTTTTTAAACATCTTGGGGAACACACTTTCTTCCTGTAGTGTGTGCGTGCGCGCTATCGTTATCCTACCTTATCTAGGCCTCCAGTTGTACAATTCACTCATCCTCCCTCTAAGGGCAAATTTTCACATTGCAGTTTTTTTTACCGCAGTTTCTGAAGCTGCTACTAGGAGTGGAATCAAAAAGAGAAATAGAATCTTTCGTAAATACTTCCCCTTCCTCATGATCCACTCCGGATTGTGGCTGCATCAAAAAACTGCAGTCAGAATGAGACTTAAAGATCAGAAGACGGTTATGTCCCAGTCTATACAGCAAAGCTGACAAGTGACCTACAGAAAGCATCAGCCTATTCTGACTGATCTCGTAACCACTGCAATATTGAATAATTTTTTTTTAAACTGATAATATAAACCTTATTTTATACATTACCTTTACACTGGACAACCCCCATTTCTAAAGGCATTTGATCGTCGTGGGTCTAGTTTCTGGAATCTGTGGCAGCTGCACAATTCTCTTGCAGCAGCCTTTGTAGGGGAATTGAGCTGATACATGGTTTTAAAACCTTTTGCAAAAAAAAACTTACATTTTTTAAAAAAATTTTTTCCCCAAATTTAGACAACATGCTCTCAATCTGCAGAAGTGGAGGAATTGAGATCCCTTGTTGAACTTCTTCGCAGTGACCTAGACAGATTACGCAAGGACAAGGAAGAAGAAGTTGAGCAGCTTCATGAAGTGATTGAAAAATTGCAACAAGAACTGGAACAATTGGGGCCAAACAGGCATGAAATCAGTGACAGTCAAGAAAGTTTGGATCAGCTGGGGCTTGGAAAAGTGGAGAACTTACAACGGGAACTGAGAAAAGGAGCTCAACAATTACAAAGAGGAAACGCAGCACACAAAAAACTAGATGACGCAGAGTCCTCGTACAAGGCTGAAATGGAAGCTTTAGAACAAGAACTGGAAGAGAAAGAAGCCCTGCACATCACTGAAATGGAGGTCCTGGAAAGGAATTTACACAATGTACAACAGTCCAGCAGACAGCATGACCAAGTACTAGAGACTCTTCACGTGCAACATAGGAATCTGCAGGAGGAGAGTGAGCTCCTCCGGAGTCGTTTCTCAGAGCGGGAAGAAGAAATTGTCAGCCTCTCAGTCCAGCTGCAAGAACTGCAAGATAGATTACGGAAGAAGGAGGGTTTCCTTATGGAGAAAGAACTATTAGTTCAGACAATGCAGGAGCAGAACGCAGGTGATCGAGCAGAGTTTGAGAATCAGTTGGCTCAAAGTTCACTGTCTCTAGAAGCTGCCAAAATAGACCTTCAAGAAATGCAAGGAGAGAGGATTTCAATTCAAGATGTAATGGCAAAATGTTCCAATGAACAAAGTGAGAGAGAGGAAGAATACAAACAAGAAATCCAGGACCTGAAGCAGCTGCTGAGCGATTGGGAGAAGAAAGCTACGATCCTCACTGAAGAGGTGCAAATACAAACTGATGAGGATGAATTTATGGAGTTGGAAGCCGTACCCCCTTTGGTGAGCCTTGATTTGTTAGTATATTTCTGTGCCGCTACTCCATTACACCTGGTACTTCTTTAGGAACTGCTCTGATCTGTAATATTTGCCGTGTCCTACTGCACTCATGGGTGGCAAGTGTCCCATCTCAAGCATTTGATAAAATATCACAGTATCTTATACTGCACTATGATGCAAGCCCTTCTGTAAGATTATCGGGAATAGATTTCATGTATGGAGGGATCAATAGAAACAGTGTAAATGTTACTAGCCATGAGATTGTGAAAGTCGCATGGTGTAGAAAAGTTGTAAAAATGTAATAAAGTTAAATTATTTTTTTTTTGGGGGGGGGGGAGTTCTTAGAAAACGTTGTTTTATAAACTGTACCGATTTATGCGCTGCAATGTCGGCAGTAAAATATGAGGTGTTTATGGGTTTCAGACACCTGTGAAATACAGAAACTTCTTCCATTCTATCATTAATCCCAATTATTACTTAGGTTGCTTTGAGGGCGCAGTTGACTACTGCCGAGAATCTGGCCAGCGAGAGAGAAGCTGATCTTCACAATGCACAGGCTCAGCTTGCCAACTTGAGGCTAGAACTAGAAGAATTGCTTTCTGAATGTGAACGAAGAGAAGATAAAGCCCAGGATGTTCTACAGCAGCTGAAGGTGAGAACGTAAAAGGTGAAAATGATTTACAATTATACTGGAAGTGCTGTTGACTTATCTAAATATTTTTTTTTTTTTTTTTTTTTTTTTTTATATACACCTAGAAACGAGATGTTTGTGTGGCAGAGTTGCAGACGCATTCCCAGAATCTTGGTACCCAGGTTAAGAAATTGCATGATGCACTAGTGAGCCAAGAAGCCATGATTACACTGATGGCAGGGGACCTCCAAAAGAAGAACTTCGAAGATCTAAAACAAAAGCCTGAGCTGCCGAGACCTGGTAAAGCCAGGAGCTTCTCCGAAAGCCTAACGGACTGGAGTACCTGGGACTCCCCTGAAATGGTTAGAAAACAAGAGGAAGCGATACACAGTCTGAGGGCATTCACACCCTTCTCTGAACTGAGCATTGATCACAGCGCTGAGCTTATGAGATCGAAATCTTCTTGCATTAAAAGACCTGGACATTGTGATCTTTTAGGATCCAGCACTCCATCTATCTCTGAAAGCAATTTCTCGGAGCAGGGGGTAAGTCCAGTAAGTGCAAGGTGTTATTTTTTATATTATATTATGTTAGATTTTTGAGTGTAGTTTTCTATAGCTCATGTATACACCAGGGTCCAGCCATAGCATGATACTGGTGGCTCAGAGTTGTTGTTTTACGAGCCACAACCGTCAAGATTGTCTTCTGTAGTATTGAGTTCCATGGTGATATATCCACTGAACCTCCAATAAGTGACAGGTGTATTATTCTTATAGGTAGCTACATTATTCTAAAATTGTTCGTTCGTCCTCAGATAAGAGATGGTGTACAGACAGATTATGATTCTTGTGATGACCCGCAGAGCTCCAGGGATGATCAGATTGATTCGGATAAATCTGAGGAACTGGGTAAGAGCAAATTTGATCTCCTCGCTACATTCAATAATTGATGATCTTCATTGACTGCTGCAAAGTAGTTACTGAAAAGAAGTTTATTTCTAGATTACAGGCCTGAAGTTGGCACCACGTCCGAGCTACGTTATATGGCGAACTTGTTTCACATTAAACAAAAGGTGGATTCATTGGGCAGCGCAGGGCTCTCTCCACAACTGCAGGTAAACTTTCATTACAACTGCTGTTTAGATTTCACTTTTTCAGTCCTACCTAGTGCCTTTTGGTTTGTCGCTCGTGTCACATACACCTTGGGTCTGTTCTGTTGCCACTAGGAGGTTGGCCTTAAACTGGTTGTACCACCATTGCATTTATATTTAATGTAGCGAACCTTATTTTAAGCATTTTTGCAAGTCATACCAATAAAATCCAATGTCTTATTTCAAAAGTATCTATTTTTTGATCACAAGGAAATCGGTCCCTGGCGTAATAAGTGCAGCCTGCTTTTGTGCATCCATTTTGTTAACTCTGATCTTGTGGCCAAGCATGGGCGGTAAAGTTTTCTTTTCTGTAGTCACTCAGAATAGCCCCTCTCCTCTCGCACATGGGCAGTGTTAAAATGAGATCCTTCCGCCACCTCTATGCAAGTGTAGTGGGCAGCTGGGCATGCGCAGGGAGTGTCTGAAAATAGTAGATAGACACTTTTCCCCTTGCGCTGCTTTCCACTGCACAACCTGAACGTGGATTAGGCTATACGAATTTACCTATTCTTAATTTACCTATTCTTGTTCCAGAAGGTCTGCAGAAAGGCCTTCCGACCTCTTAGGCTATCATCACATGTTGAGTCTGGTTGGCAATTGGTAGACTGTATCAGGCCAAGGTCACAATGTCCCCATTCCAAGTTACGGCTCACTATATTCGTGGTAAGGGCTTCGTGGGCTGTGCAGGCGTTCACCTGTGCACACGTTTTCATCCTTGGACGCTTCTCTTAGTTGCGATGTTTTACTGGTGGCTGTGGATTAGGTTGCCTCACTACTTCATTTGGTGGTTGTTCCCACCCCTGGGGGGACTGCTTTGAAATGTCCCAAGTTGTCTCAAGCGAGAATAAGAGATCCCTTTCTTGTGGAGCTCACTGGGTGACGCAGCTCCCATCCGATAATGTTAACCCTTTTTTTTTTTTCTTTTCTTGACGTTAGCCAGGTTTTACATTTTGATGTTTCCTTCGTCTCTGGCTCGAGTTCTGTTCCTTCTTTTTGGTTTTTCTGGTTCTCCTACTGCTTTAATACATTATGGTTTAGCGCCGTGTCTGCAGGAGGAGTATATCCTGTGTGGGTGTGTTTGGTGTTTGGAGTCCCCCTTCTAGTGGCAACTGCATATACCCAAGATTTCGGTGTCCCCCAAAAATCTTGACGAGAGATTTTGTGGAGCGTACCAAAAGATCTGCTTTTTATTGCTGTCTTTTGCAATACACAATTTGACGTACTGTATCCGTCTTGAAGACTCAATGTTTTGAATTTGTTTAAAGTTCAGATGTAACTTCATTGTATCTTATCGTTTTGTGCAGAGAATGCTGAATATGCTGCATGAGGAAAGCTGCAAAATCCTTGAGTTGTCTGAATGTCCTCTGGTAAAGTCCACCATTCCAGACTGTTCTGATCTTGCAATCAAGATAGATACTTGGCAGAAGGAGAAACAGAACTTGCAAGAAACCATCCAGTCACTGAGTTCAGCTTTAGCTCAGGCCGCTGACAAAGAAGAGAAGGTAGATATTTTTTTTTGGGGGGGGGGGGGTCCCCCCCCCCCTCCCCCGCGAGAGAGAGAGAGATCGTGACACAGTATTATATCTTTGTATTAATTGTGGACCATTACTTTAAATTTTTCTTTTCAATTCATTTAATGCTAGGAAAGCACCACCTTGGACTGGAGAAGGGACCTGTTGCATAGTGTGCAGGCACTGTTGGAAAGTGAGAGAGAATATCTGCGATTGGAACTTCAGTCCGACATACGTCGTGGCTCTGGAGACAAAAATTTATTGTCCGAAAAGATGGAGCATCTTATTAAGGAACAGGTTGGCAGAGACTGAAAATACTTATTATTTTGGTTTGTTTTCAATACTCCTTTTGCAGACTATTGAAAATAATTTACTTCTATAGCGCCAATATATTCCACAGAACTTGACAATTCAGAGGGAATGTGCACAAATAATCAGACGTTACATAATGACAAGTAATTCACTATTCAAGCAAGAGGAGTGAGGACCCTGCTCGCGAGCTCACATTTTAGAAACACATATTCTCATATAATGATGGCGTACATTCTAGGAAAAAAAAAATCCCCTAAAAATACTTCTTTGCAGGAGGAGCAGAAACGTCTTGTCCTGGAGCACGTTCTTTCCGTTGATCGTAGTAGTCTGCTCTCTGAAATTCAGGACCTGCGTTCACAGTTGCGTATGTCTCATCTACAAAATCAGGAGAAGCTTCAAAAACTGCAAGATACTCTGACCAGCACCGAGGAAAGAGGACATACGAGAGAACATCAGCTCCGCAGACAGGGTAAGTATATAACCCATGCCGTTTGTATGAGCTCTAAAGTCCGCACCGTGGCAAATGGTTTCCATGTTAATCTGCGTTTCAGACCTGTAGGTACCCGATGTGCCAATGTATGTTCCCTTTTGTGAGGCACTGTGTTCTCCACTAGTAGCAATAAAACCTTTTATTTATTTTTTCGTTTTTCCTACCCAAATAAGCTCCAGGCCCTATTTGAATAGAGTATATATTAATTCATGCTCCTTAATTGGTGTTTTATTCCCTTTTCCTATTCTGGTTAGGCAGCGCTTTGATTTCTTTAGACCACTGCCTAGCAATGCAGCAGGAAATATGTCCCAGTATCTTTCTTCTACGTGACCAGTGTCATTTGCAAGTCCTGGTGGGATGTATGATAGACATGCCACCATAATTTGTGCACCTAGGAGTCCTCACAGGATGGTGGGGACCAGTATTGAATTTTCTTTTCTTTATATTTTTAAATCGGGAGCTTATCGGTATAAATAAGCTTAGGCCGAAACACAGCTAGTGATTCTTGGTTCTTGGCAGTATTTTAATTAGAAACTTAAAATAAAGGTAACCAATTTTAAATCTTCGCTCCAAGTTAAGCCTGCAAGTGTCTTACTCCCTCCTGAAGTCCCCACGCTGGCGAGATGCTTTAGTTGCCCCTGTGACTGCAGAATAGATCAATTCAGATGGAGAATTCCTTTTCCTACCCATAAATAATAGTCTCTGTGAGTTCATGGATCTTGTTGAACCACTGATTTGTGTTCGGGTATGTTCACACGCAGTAGCAAAATACGTCTGAAATTACGGAGCTGTTTTCGCCTGAAAACCGCTCCTGATTTTCAGACGTTTTTGTAACTACTCGCGTTTTTCGCTGCGTATTTTACGGACGTTATTGGAGCTGTTTTTCAATGGAGTCAAGAAAAACTGCTCCAAAAACGTCCCAAGAAGTGACATGCACTTCTTTGACGCGGGCGTCTTTTTACGCGCCGTCTTTTGACAGCGACGCGTAAAATGACACCTCGTGGGAACAGAACATCGTAAGACCCATTGAAAGCAATGGGCAGATGTTTGTAGGCGTAATGGAGCCGTTTTTTCAGGCGTAATTCGAGGCGTAAAACACCAGAATTACGTCTGAAAATAGGCCGTGTGAACATACCCTTAGGTAGAGAAGGACTGTGACTACCTTGTTACCTTTTGTCATTCTGTAGAGATCAAGGGGAACTATAATATCTTTCCATTTTGAGGACCAAGCCAAAGAATGATCCATATTTCGGCTTTCCAGGCCCCAATGAGTATGACTTTAGATGGCAATCGAAGGTTGGACATGCAGAGTCAAACCTGATTTTTATTTTCAGGATTTAGATGGATATGGGTTTTTATAATCTATGGTGACGTCATGACACTTAGTCACTGTTTTTATAATGCACTCCAACATCTTGTGTAATATCAAATACCTAAAAAATGGCTGAAATAGACTATCTTTCTTTTAGTTGAATTGTTAGAGTACAAAGTACAGCAGGAAGCTTCCATTGCTGAAGATTTAAAAGGATCTTTGTTGCGTGAGAAGGAACGAGCAACAGAACAATACAAGCTCCTGCTCCAGGAACAGGCGACCGTTTCTCAACTCCGTGCTGAGCTAGATGAAAAAGCACCGGAGATAGAGAGCCTAAGAAAATCACAGAAGGAGCTGCAAAAAGAGCTTCAGATGGAAACCTCCAAACTGAGGTAGAATTCAAGAAAGTGCGGCATGTCTTTTACATAATACCCTTTCCCCTCAGATTAACGTCCTTCTAGTCCATTCCATTATTCCTAATTTATCCATGGTAAGGAAAGCCTCCGGGTTTATATATTTTATTTTTTTTTCCCTCACTTAGAGCGGAACTGGAAAATAAAGAAAGGACTATGTCTGCTTATATAAAGAAAATGCAAACAGAAAGTCAGATGGAAAAACAGAGAAATGACGAGGAGAAGTCCCTCATTCAAAGGACCTTGGATATCAAGGAGAAATCTTTGCAGGTAAGGCTCTCAAAAAAAAATGTTTAAAGGAGTCTTCCACTCTTAGCGTTTATCATCAATCCCCCAGTAGGTGATAAATGTTAGATCGGAGTGGTGGCTGGGATCTGCCAATGAATTCAAGGACTAGTTTCTACTCCTGTAGATGGCTGGTGGGGTGTAGTAGTATGGAGTGGTGGTTGAGCAAACATTCTGCCGTCTTCATACAAGTCTATTGGAGTTACAGAAATAGGCAAGTGAGTGGATAGGTGAAAAAGTTAGTGGGGAAAACCCTTCAAACTGTTGCTTGCTTGTTTCCTGATCTTCGTATTGTTGTTTCTTGTTATGGCAGGAAGCGTCACTGTCGCTGGAGGAGCACAAAATGGTAAATGCCAAAATGTCAGCAGCGCTGTCTCAAGAGCAAACATTTTGTAGCAATCTTAAAAAAGAACTTGAAATAGAACAGTCTCGCTGTAAAGCACTTCTTGCTCAGGAACACGGCAAACTGTCAGAGGCGGCAAGGGAGTTGGAGAAGGAGAAACAGCATTCAGTAAGTCTTTCCAATGCCTTGACTCTTGAGAGTAGTGTCCTTGAACAGCACCGACAGCAGCATGCTCGAGAACTGGCCAAAAAAGAGGAGGAGCGGCAACACGAACACAAATTGGTAGTGACGTTACACAGTCAATTGGAAGACGAGAGGGTACGTGCTAGAGACCTTGCTGCCATGATGGAGAGTACTCAACAGCAGGGCGTCCATGCCAAGCGGCAGCTAGAATCTGAAGTACAAGCCTGTCGTGAGGAAATGCAAAAAGAACGAGAGGCTGGAGTCAAGCAACGTGCACTGCTCGAGTCCTTACAGAGTCAGAAACGGCAACTGGATGGTATTTTGGAGCAGCAGAGGGACCGTGAACTTCGCCTGCAGAAGGAGCGAGATCAGTACCAAGCTGAACTTTTGATCCTTCAGGAAAAGGAAAGAACCTGGGTAAAAAAAGTTGAGCAAGAGTCAAAAAGATCAAAAGAAGCACAAGAAAGTAGAGCGCGAGAAGGGGAGCAGGATCGTCAAATAATGGTGGGTTCTCATCAAGTTCCTTTGCAATATTTCCATATTATTCTAAAGTGGGAGGTAGTATGTTTTTTTTGTTTTTTTTACTTTTTATATTTCGATGGCCTTTTCTGTAAGTATTGTTCACACAGATGAAACGGCAAAGCTAAATTTAAATGTATAAAAAAAAAAATCTGGTTGCACAGTCATTGGGGAAAATGTACAAAGCAAAATGCGCCAAAATTCTATCACAAATTGCGGTCAAACAATGTTTAGTACTTGGTGTTCCCACCTCTGTTACCGCTCCCATTTCTATTTTCTTGTTCAGAGCTAGAATTGTGGAGGTTGCGGTGTCTGTATATGGGACACCTACTGACAAAATTGGGGCAACTTGACTTGGTAAAAATAATCATAGTTAGTTTTGCGTATTGTGCAGTCTGAAAGGGAAAAAGTATTGGTATTATCATCTGAATTCTTAAAATAGGACTTACAGTTACAACATGAACGAGACAGACGTCGTATCCAGGAACTTCAGCAGATGCTGTCAGATCTAGAAGAACAAGAACGCGCCCTGGCATCCCGAAAGAGCCGACTAAGAAATGACTACGCTACGCCTTCTAAAAATGCTGCTTACATAACCACTAACATGCAAAGGGTATGGCAGCAGCTGCTCCACACTGTGCTTCAAGTGAAGAAATGGGTGCAGAACAAGAGTGATGGGTGAGTCGTACAAGATACAAAAAAACAAAATAAAAATGGTCTTTAGATTTAGACAAATAGTTCAGTCTTCTGCATTTCCTCATGGCTGTGAAGTTCGGATCTCTATCTCTTCGGATATAAAAGCTTGCATAGGAATCGGTGATGCACACAAGGAAACCGCTATAAGCTCCATTGGCCCACCTATTGGAACCACTAATGGTGGCGAAATTATGACATGACCTACAAAATTTGAAAATGATAGGTGTATACAATTTAGTTTAAAACCTCCGCTCCCTCCTAAATACATAGATCGTATGAGGTTGGCAGTAGATTTTCTGCTGCAGAATTTATTGGCCCATTAGAATTAATCTATTTTTTTTCTTTGGTACAATGTTTTCATAAAATTCAGTGAAACAAAAGTTAGAAACCTTCATAAATTTTAAGCATAAGTAAACCGCGGTAACTACCCTGTGAAGAGACAAGACAACTGTGAGTGGACCAATATCTAATGTACCAAGATTGGAAGATTTACTTAAAGCACGTAAACCAGGTTGGGACTTTCAAAGCTGGGGTAAAAGCGGTATCCGGGGAAAAGAGTCTCGGCTGGCCAGTGGGGTTGGAAACTTTGTGGAACACGAGATCTAGGGCATCAAAGTGGATAGTAAGGCCATTAATATTATTGTGTTCTTTTCAGGATACATGAAGGCTTCCCAGATGAGGCTGAAGTGACGGCGTTGTTGGACTCTCTATCAGAGCTGAAGTCTGAACTACAGAAAGGATATGTACAGGTTGGTGTTATAAATAGGAGAAACAAGTCTCATGTACACTAAGAGAACCTCCAGCTGATTGCCCTGGTTCTAGCTTCAGAAAACCTGACTGAGCTGCAGCTGGCCTTATATTTCCCCTACTGTGGCCATTGCAGAGGAAATGTATTACAGGCTGAACATTCAAATGAATGGTGGACCATCCTTCTAGTGGTGAGGGAACGAGCAGAAGCAATAGCATGGGCCCAACATGCGGTCGTAGGTGCAGCATTTCCCCCTTTAGGATATGTCCGCTATATAGAGACTTCACTATCCCAGTAAAGCATGTCCCCTTTCAAATAGGATGCCATCCCATTAAAAGGTGTACTTCTGTTCGAGCCTCAGTCTCTAGTGGGGGAGGGGGTTCCTACTCACTCTCCGTAGCCTACGGGTGTTGGCAGGGTCACCTCTTGAGTAACCTCGCACATATAGTGGGGTTACTAGCACATTGCCTACAGACAGACAACTGGTTAAGCCCCCTTTTGATATAACTGCTTAATTTCCCTCTGGCTTGGTACAGAAATGCCGGAAGGAAACTGACTCAAGAATTGATCCTATGCTTTTCTATGGAATCGTTCCTGGCATCGGTTGCATCCTTGTTAAACGCCAGATGTCTATTACTGTCGGATAGAAGAATGTTGCATACAGTGCTTTTCTGTCCGGCTACAGTCTGAGTATGAACACCGGACCAGTGCACAAAACTACATCAGTAGTGTCTGGCTCAGGCTAAAGAATTGACGGACGCAACTGATATGAGAACCCAGCCTTAGGTGTCCAGTAGTGAGGGGAAATCAATGCAGAAAACTGCCTTGTATACCGGCACCCACAGGGTATGGCCTGCCTGGGCGGAGCCAAGACTTTTCCTAGTGTCGCCTCCTAGTGGCAGGGGCCTATACCCATGCTTCTGGGTATTGATATTAACGAGATTTGTAGGTTTACAAGCTAAACATTTGAATAAATGGTATTCTATGCTGCTTAGCTGCTCCTTTGATGTCCATATGCCCTAATAGAGATATGGAAAGGGGTTGTGCTTGAGACCACCCCTCTTTACGGTGAGCAATCTGAAGATGTGAGTTCAAAGATCATTCCAATAAAATTAGCACCCTGAGGTTTTCCCTCCTAAGGGTGTCTTCACACGGTGTTAAATAGAGACTGAAAAATCAGATGCCGAATCTGCCCCTAAAATGATGCGGATTTCAAAATACACTTGTATCCTAACACTCCCCTCCTGGATCCATGTACTTTGTGGTAGGTGACACGTGTTCTTGTGGCTGGCATAGTTCAGCTCCTTGTCACCAGTCATAACATATGAAAATGGCAACTTTTCATGATCTCCTTTTTGGGTGTGTATATATAAATTATGAACCGTAAAACCAGCGTGCGTTTTCTTGCGCTTTTCAGTGCACAAAACTGTGCTGTAGGCATTGGGCGCTGTTTTTTTCTGCTTCCCATATATTTCAATTGGACTTTTTGGGGTGGATTCCGTGCCTTAAAAGGTCAGGACTCTAATTTTTTTCCCACTGACACTGATTTTGAATTGGCACATGGAAAATACAGGGCCATATGATTAACATGAAAAACAATGAAAGGCAAAATAAAGGTGGTGACCAACGCTGAATCTGATGTGGAAAATGTATTGTAATAGGCATGCAAAAAACGCTGCGCGGACCTACCCTAATGTTTCCATTTTATCTACGTTTCCAGGTGGCTAATCATTGCATTGACCATGAACTCGCGCCACACCTTTACATGAAGTATGTTGACTTGCCCACTAGAGTCTTGTTAATTTTTCTCTTTTAGCAGCCAGCATTGTCTCCATCCAGCGTGATCGATGTCTTCAAGCGAGAGAATGAGGAGCTTGCAAGCTCTGTATCACAGCTAACAAAGGAGAAACTAGAGCTGAAAAGTCAACTATCCAAACTTGCCAAGAGCCATCAAGAATCGCATGAAAAGACCAAAGATCAGGTAAACTGTAAAAAAAAAATCAGTGATCACAATCCATCTTTTCCATGAGATGTGAACTTCTATAGTTTAGTTTATCTGGAAAATGTTAGTGGCGCATGCCTGAAAAATTGGGGCCTGTCTCTGGCTTAACTGCGCAGTGTGTTTTGAGGAGAGTTCTGTTTCGTTGCATGTTTTTAAGATGGGACTTAAATTGCGTAGCTGCATGGTGACAACCTGCCTATAAAAATGCATTGAGTGGCACATTGCATGCAATCCATGCAGGTGTGACGCATGTATGTCAACTCAGCTCTGATTTCACAGCTTGTAAACGTGAAACAATTTGTGGTTTGTCGCCATCGAATGATCGTACCATGTCGCAGGGCACATTCCTTGCTACAGTTGACTGAACCTCCCCTATAGCTACAGTTTTAGAAGTATTCAGGTCCTTTTACACAGTCCAATGATCGGATGAACGTGTGTAAACTGGGCAAAGATCAGACGTTGAACTAGCAAACGCACATTCGATGGCTGGACGCATCTTTTATGCGGCCAAAAAAAATAGTCTGCAGCACTATCGTTCGTCCCCATACTTCAAGGGTTTTCTGGTCAATGGGATGGCTTTGTTTTTTTTATACTGACTACCTATCCACAGGAGAGGTCATCCGTATATGATTGATTGGGGACACCCGGACCCCACATAATCAGCTGCCTCTGGCACCAGGAGTTTTACAGCGATCGGAGCTGGAAGCAGAGGTCTCCGACCACTGTATAGCGGCCGTGCTGGGTTACTGCATCTGTGCTCCTATTCACTTGAATAAGATTCGAGCTGCAGCACAGCTGCTATACAGTGGTCGGAGCCTTCTGCTTCCAGCTCCAGAGACTGTATAATTGCTGGGCGCCGGAGGCAGCTGAAACAGATGATCGGTGCAGGGTCTGGGTGTTGGACCCCCGCGATCATATACTGATTATCCTGTGGATAGCTCATCAGTGTGAAAAACTGCCCCATGACCAGGAAACCTCTTTAAAGAGAACCTTTCACCTGCCCATACATGTGCACCATGTAATAGGCAGCGCAGCACAAAGCCTCTCACTTAATTTATTTTTTCCTATCCTCCGTTATTTAGATATCTGTGCCGTTATATTTGACGCCCGATATGTAAATAACCCCCCCTGAACTGTCAATGGGGTGTGTTACTATTGCTGTGACACTGTCCAATCAGCTATAGGCAGTGTCGCAGCTGCTTGTGCGGTGTGATCTCTCTCACGAGATCAGTCTTTCCTTCACTTTCTGACGAGGGCTGGAGAGAGCACACGCACAGCTCCGCCACGGAACAGAAGAGAAGAATGTAAATTCTTATCTTCCCTGGCGGCGGGAGTATCGTCGGCAGTGGCGGCGGAGCTGTGCGCGCACGCTCTCACTCTTCAGCTCTCGGCAGACCAGGACGAGATCAGTCTTGTCGTCCTTGTCTGCCGAGAGCTGAAAAGTGAGAGCGTGCACACACAGTTGAGACGCCGCTGTCAATGATACTCCCGCCGCCACGGAACAGAAGAATTCACCTTCTGTTCCGACAGTGAAGGAAAGACTGTGTGATCTCGCGAGAGAGATCACACCGCACAAGCAGCTGTGACACTGTCCATAGCTGATTGGACAGTGTCACAGCGATGGTAACACGCCCCAATGCCATTTAGACGCCCTATTGACAGTTCAGGGGTTTATTTGACATATCGGGCGCCAAATATAATTGCACCGATATCTAAATAATGGAGGAAGATTTTAAAGTGCCCCAGGGTTTGTGTAGCCCTGCCTATTACATGGTGCACTCAGCTGCACATGTATGGACAGGGGAAAGGTTCTGAATAGTTTCTCCTAGTAAATGGAGCAAACAAGCGCTGATCCACAAGCTGTATGGTCAATCGGTTTTAGTTGACCTTTAGTGCTTGATGTAGATAATACTTTAAAATTGTTAAAACTGGAATTATAAAAATGATTATTGATTTTAAATCAATTTCTATTCTAGCTGCAGGCTGAAGTTATAACCTCGGTCTTGGAGGCAGAACGTGCTGTGTGGCTCCGTGAAAAGCGTCTCTTACAGATCGCATTGAAACATGCAGAATCCGAACTGGGCAAAGCAACCCTGGAAAACAGGCCCCTGCAAGATGTTCCAAATTCTAAGGTAAAGTTTCCATCTTCAGTACAAACTCAGAAGAGGAACGTAGAAAAATGTCCTATACACTGAATTCACATCGCACTAAAGTCCATGTCAATATTTTTCCTAGGTGCAACGTCTGTACAAGAAATATCTCCGAGCCGAGAGCTTCCGCAAAGCTCTAGTCTACCAAAAGAAATATCTACTCCTCCTTCTTGGAGGCTTTCAGGCTTGTGAAAAGGCAACTCTGTCTCTTATTGCACGAATGGGTGTATATCCTTCTCCTGCAGACCTACGGATTACCAGCAAATGCCAGTCTGGCATTGGCAAATTTCGTTCAGCTGTGAGGGCTGTAATCGCCATTTCCAGGTACAAATATTGTCATGACCTTTATCGAGTGATAAATCTCCATCGAGGGTTCGAGAAAATGTAAGGCTTTGCCTGTCGTCTTGATTTCTTTACCCTCTGTTTCTAAGAGCTGGTAATGGATATAGTGTAGCCAGTCAGATCGTGACACTCTTTACGGGAGGTTATTATTGTTGGAACGGCACAACTATTGGCTCATGCACGGATATATCCATAAATTTGTTATGCCACTATGTGCATCTGACTTGTAGAGTTCAGGATCGCTGTTTTGTGTTTGCAATAAAGTCTTTCTGTCTTCAGGTTAAAGTTCTTGGTTAGGAAATGGCATAAAGTAAATCGAAAAAGTGGTGGTGAAGATTCAGGGACACGGCAAGGTAAAAATCATTAGGTCTTTTGTAGTTTTTCCTAATAAGAAGTATTCAAGTTTAAAAAATAAAAGTGGCATCTTCCCCACCTTCCTTCAGCCCGTAGAGAGAGAGAGAGAGTGTGTGTGTGTGTGTGTGTGTGTGTGTGTGTGTGTGTGTGTGTGTGTGTGTGTGTGTGTGTGTGTGTGTGCGCGCGTGCTCTTTAGTCCATACAAAGATTTGCTGAGTCTCATGCGAAGGCCTTGTGCACACTTCCATCACTGTTTTCACACCCGTTTTTGACGTGGCCGTGTGATTTCCGTGTGCACTCAGTGTTTCCGAGCGCCGAGCATGGTACTGTCCAGGGTGCTGAAAGAGCAGGATTTTTCAGCGCTAGTCACTGTACAGGGTGCTGAAAGAGTTAATGGGCTGCACTGATCGGCGGTAACTCTTTCAGCACCCTGGACAGTGACTAGCGCTGAAGAATGACCAGCTCGGCACTCGCAAAATACAATTTATGAAATAATTTAAAAAAATCTGTTCATACTTACCCAGAACTCCCTGCAGTTTCCCCCTGTCCGGCCTCCAGGGATGACGTTTCATCCCATGTCACCGCTGCAGCCGATCAGACTGCAGTGGCGGTCACGCACGTCAGGATGACGTCAGAAGGCCGGCCTCCAGGGATGACGCTTCATCCCACGTGACCGCCTCTGCTGCCAATCACAGGCTGCAGCGGCCTCTGCAGCCAATCACAAGCTGCCGCGTCATACAGGAAGGTCGGACTGGAGGAAGAAGAGGGAGTCGTCACCAAGACAACGACTGGGGTATGTATGAACTGCTTTTTATTTTTAATCAGCAGCCTCTTTTCTCTATCAGTGCTGGATAGAGATAAGTGGCTGCCGATTAGTGTAATATATCTGAAATGCACTTCTGCCCGCCCGGCCGTTGCTAGGCAACGGCTCCGTAACACACGGATGCCTCCCGTTTTTTTGACGGCCCCATTGACTTGCATGTGCCTCACGGTCACGGAATCTCGGACCAAAGTAGGACATGCTCTACATTTGTCGGAACGGAGCAACGGGACCGTTAAAAAAACAAAAAAAAAAAACTGACGTGTGCATGGCCCCATTGAAATGAATGAGTCGGGGTGCTAGCAGTCAGAAAAACGGCTAGCACCCTGAAGAAAAACACTGAAGTGGGCACTAGGCCTTAGGGAGGGGAGGAGGGATTGAGTGGTCAGAGAGCACAGCTCTCCAGCTCCAGAATCTGTCCATCCTGCTCAATTAAAGAGAGAAAATGAACATTTCTTCACTGCATCATTTCCTTAAAATATGCAGGTTATGCACCACATTTTTGGCCACACATCTACAGTCTACAAATTGTAATTGACAGTGTTGTTTTGTTTGCTTGTTTTTGTTTTTTCTGTCTGGGCAGCTAGTCCCACACCTCTCCCTTGTCATGCTTTATTTACTTTTATCATTTGTAGTGCCAGTGAATAGAATGGATGTTTTACAACAGCTGGGTGGCACAACACTGAACTCCCCTCCAACCCGAGACCTGTCATTTAGCCTCTATCAAAGTCCTAATACTAGTATTGGCACGATGCCTCTGAAGCCATCACATTGGACACCAAAATGGTTAGTAATAAATGTTTGTCTGCATTGGCTATGATTCTATGAAAGAAAGGATAGATGAGTGCTTTGTTTTTTTTTGTCCTGGTACACAGGTCCGGACATTCCCCAGTTCTCACGCCTGAAAGATCTCACCACTCCTCTCAAGACCCTGAGCATTCTATTACAGAGTATATTCACCATCTGGAGATGGTCCAACGAAGACTGGGAGGACTCCAGAATGGTAAGTCGGTTCCAACTAAATCATCAGCACTTGAGACTGTCATTTTAATGTCTCCTGTTGTACAGAAGAAATTTATTGCAAGTAAAATACGATTTGACCGTTGCTGTAAGTGCCTCAAAAACTTTTGCGCTCTTCCATTACGGTTTTTTCCATCCGAACCTAAAGATAACTGCCTTTAATACTTGGTTAGAATTAAAGCAGACCTTCAAGAACAGGGGGTTATGATCAGTAACATGACATGATCTGCCTGCATTCCTACATTAACCCCTTAGTGACCAGCCTGTTTTAGGCCTTCATGACCAAGCTATTTTTTTTATGTTTTTTTTTCCATTGTTGCATTAAAAGAGCTATGACTTTTTTTTTATTATTTTTGCATTGACGTAGCTGTATGAGGACTTGTTTTTTGCAGGATAACTTATATTTTTGGGGAAAAAGTGTTTTTGTTTTGGGATTTTCTTTTACTTCTCAAACTTTATTAAACATTTTTTTTTTAGTCCCACTAGGGGGCTTTACTGTGGGATTAATTTGATCTCTTTAATAATACACTGCAATACTTCTGTATTGCAGTGTATTATTGCCTGTCAGTCTAAAACTTACAGGCACCTGTTAGGCCATGCCACCGGCATTGCCGAGCCGGCATCCACTACACGCAGACCTTGGGGGCCTTGGTTAAGCCCCTGGCTGCCATAGAAGCCATTGGCACATCATGATCACAGTGCCGGTGGGGTGAGAGAGAGCCCCCTCCCTCCAAAACCACTTAGATACGGCGCTTGCTATTGAGCGTCGCATCGAAGGGGTTGAATGGGCGGATTTCGATCCGCCCGCTCGAGCAGCGCTGTTCCAAGTTCTCAGCTACGTCCACAGTAGCGGAGAGCAAGGAATTTTAACTGCTCCCAGCAGCGCAGATTTATTCTGATGCAGCGCCGTGAAAAGATGTATGCATCAGAAGAAAACCCGTTAGTGGCCACCGTGAATAGGCATATTGGCGGTCACGAACGTGTTAATCGCTGACATTCTACTTCTACAGTAACTGACTTTGCACTACTGCTTCTCTTACTCCACATAAGGGAAAAGCCATAGTCTGAAATTCTCTCCCTAGATTCTGCCAACCTCAATGGAGTCTAGTATGGGTCAGTCTGCCCACCCACACCATAGCTTAGTGAAGGGGAACACTGTATTTAATGATAGGTCCATGTAACAGCTCTGGAATTCCCATCTTTTAAGGTGTTGGCTATTATGAATGGAGACATAAAAAAATTATAGATATTAAAATTAAACCGTATTAGTGAATCTGTCCCAACGTGTTTAAACAGTGTAAACATAGATATAGTCAGAAAATGTGGCAAATTTATCAAAGTGGAGTTGCCTCTTCTCAATACCACCTACTAGTTGGCTTATTTTACGTGGTCTCACATTTAAGCCACACCCCCTTATTTGCTAGACCATGCCCCTTTCCCGCTAAGCTGCACCCCCTCCAAGCATGTAAAAAAAAAACCTGTCTAAAATAGTTAATGTGGCGCACAGATTTACGCCAGAATTTTGGCTCAATTTAAATAGTAAATTTGTCTCCGGTATCTCAGCACAACAAAACAGTGGCTGGCTGTCTGTCTACTGACAAATCAGTGCCTGCTTTATTTATAGGTACCAGTGGTGGTTATTCAGGAGTGAGTTAGCCTGGTATTTGGGATTTATCAAACCCTATGTGGGGTGGCAAGAATTTGAAACAAAGGAAGGTTAGCCATAGGTAATGATCCTGGGGGTAAGTTCACATGTAGTGTAAATACTGTGGATTTTCTGAAACGTACTTTGTTGCAGAAAGTCTGTCGCATAATACAGTAGCAGCGGAGTGAACGATATTTGAACAAATCTCATCCATGCGCTGCGTAAACGATTAGCAGAAAAAAGTCTTCAAATTGACCTGCGATGTGGTTTTTTTCTTTTTTTTTTTTGTTTGTTTAATCCGCAGCATGTCAATTGTATTTTTGTAATCGCTGCTTTTTTGTTGCGGTTTTTCCCAGTTGAATTTGGTGGGAGGTACAACCCGCAACAAATAGCAGATGTTGCGATTTTTGCGCCAAAAATCGCAACTCAAAAAAAAAAAAATCTTATACTAAAAGTGTAGCTAAATGTTCGGCAAACTTTTGACATGTCATAGTGACCTGTCAGAAGCTTGTATTGGTGGGGGTCCGAGCACGGAGACCCCCACCAATCGCTAGAATGAAGCAGCTGAGCGCTCACACGAACGCTTCAGCTGCTTCATTCTAGCGATTGGTGGGGGTCTCAGTGCTCGGACCCCCACCAATATAAACTTCTGACATGTCACTATGACATGTCAGAAGTTTGTCTAACATTTAGCTACACTTTAACCAGAATTCTGCGTTTCTTCGTCCGGCGACAACCAGAGCGGATCTGCCCTGTGTCAACATACCCTTATAACCGGGGACTGCTAGTTCTGTTTTAGATTGGGGCACACTTAGAATCCAATTATAAAGTATTAACGTAATTGCTCATTGGCTATAAAGACAAAGTAACACGCAATACAAAATCGAAGTAGAATAGATGACTAAGGCCCGATGCACACGACCGTAGATTTAGTCTGTAATTGAGGACCGTAATTACGGTTCGCAATTACAGACCCATTCATTTCTATTGACCACTGACACTTTCCTGTATATTTGAGGGAAGGTGTCCAGGCCGTAGAAGGCCTCCGCAAAAGATAGGACATGTCCCATCTTTTGCATTTTTTATGGACCATGCTCCCATGCTTTATATGGGAGTTCGGGCCGAAAATGTGGGTGGCGGTCTAGTGGCCAGCCGTGCCCGTAATCACGGACCGTGTGAATGAGACCTTAATGTCCAGGCCTAAATGTACAGTCCAGGCCTTCTCTAGTGTCTGCACTCTAGCATTATAACGTCTGGGTGCGCAAGTTTGTGTATATGGAAATGGGGAAATCTCCTTGAGTCTAATAGTGATGTTTTTGCATTTTCCTCAGGTCCTTCCCCAGAACAACCTCGATGTGGTAAATCTGCCCGGAAATGAGCATATTAGTCACCCCTCGCTTTTTTTATTTTTTTAAATATGCAAAAAGTGATTTTGTATTTTTCTATAATGCAATAAACCTATTTATACACTAAATATTTTTAGCACTTGTATAAAGTACATTCTTTTTTTATTGTACTGTAATAAATTTGTATGTGGAAGGGGGGAGCACAATCACTTCAGTCTCCGTTCAGAGACTCCATAATTGGGTGATCACTGGGTGGTCAATGCTTTTTATGTAATATGTTTTGGTTTTTGACAGTTTTTAAAAAATAATAATAATAATAAATCCTATATATCCAAATGTGTAGTATTTGTTTTTCTTTAATAGTACAAAAAAAAGTATTTTTAGGGTTTTTCACGAATAATGGTGTTCTATGTACACTTTTTATTAATGTTTGAGCACTGATGTGATAGACCATATATATGCATCATGGATATCAGAGTTTGACTCAACGTTTTCTGATATAACATGGGGATTACAGGTTATCTGCTTTGTGACAGGTTGAATGTGTCCAACAAGGCAACTCTTCCCAATATGTGGAGCATAAGAACTTAGGCCCCATGCACACGATCATAAAAACACGGACCTATTCAGTTCTATTGGCCGCGGACACCTTTCCGTATCACTACAGATGGGTGTCCGTGCCATAGAACTGTGATGGGAATTATGGAGCATGTCAGCACAAAGTATGGGAGCACGGCCCATAAAACACGAAAAAAAAAAACTGACGGCCGTGCCCGCAATCGTGGGCTGCGATTACGGGCACGGTTGTGTGCATGGGGCCTAAGACTTTTTTTCTACTTTGTGCATTTTTGAATATATCATCTTGGTTCTGCTGGGCTCGGTGGATTACAGCAGGAAATTGAGTCAGAAGAGCTAGGATAGGATATGCTGGGACCAGTACTGCCAACCTGGGTGGAAAAACTTGTATTATAATTGCTTGCTGTGAGCAGTACTGACTATTATGTTGTTGCAACAAAAAGAATGTTTGCTGTTTTGAGATCTTTTGCCTTTGCAGTTAGGATGCAGACCACAAGGTGGCAGTGTTAATATACTTACTGTACATGATGTGACCGTTTACAGCATAAGGCCTCATGCACACGAACGTAATTACGGGCCCATGGACTTCTATTGGCCATGGATACCTTCCCGTATTTCTATTGGCCATGGATACCTTCCCGTATGCTTACGGGAAGGTGCCCGTGCCGTTGAAAGATATGGAACATGTCCTATTTCAGGTCGTAATTACGGCACGGACAGGCCCATAGAAGTCTCTGGGGCTCCCGTAATTACGTGTGTGCACCCGTAATTATGGGAGCGTTGCTAGGCGACGTCAGGGGATAGTCACTGTCTAGGGTGCTGAAAGAGTTAAATGATCGGCAGTAACACTTTCAGCAACCTGGACAGTGACTACCGATCACAATATAGATAAACCAGTAAATAAAAAGTTCATACTTACCCAGAACTCCCTGCTTCTTCCTCCACCCCGGCCTACTGGGATGACTTTTCAGCCCATGTGACCGCTGCAGCCAATCACAGGCTGCAGCGGTCACATGGACTGCCGCGTCATCCAGGGAGGTCGGGCTGGATGTCGAAAGAGGGACGCGTCACCAAGGCAACGGCCGGGTAAGTATGAATTTCTTTTACTTTTACTGCGGAAAGGGCTATCCCTTCTCTCTATCCTGCACTGATAGAGAGAAGGGGCTGCCGATTAGTGTAGTGCAATTTTTCACTAAAAACGGGTCTGTAAATACTGGTCGGAATACGGGTGACAAAGGACCTGTATTTACGCCAGTATTTACGGACAGGAAAATATATGTTCGTGTGCATGGGGCCTTAATCTGGGTTTAAATGTAAAAAATGTGGCCCAAATTAGATGAATGCTGCTCAGGGTTTTTATATTTTTGCGGGTTTTTTTTTGCAGTCATAGAACATCTTTCTAGGAACACATTTTCATTGTCTAATAAATCCATGCTATATCATATTACTGTAATAAATAGGTACTTTATGGGCTTAATGCTTTATGGACAGTCCGTTGACAGGTGCAGCGTCAAATTAGTGTTATACCATCTGAATTGCAACATGGATCTCTCATAATTATTTTATTTATTTAATATTTTGGATCTTTGATTTTTTTTTTATTTATTATTTATATAATTTTCTGTTATATTTTATTTATTATAGACACTGCTGATCACTAATGGGTCTGTTAGGGATAAATGAATTTTTCTTAATTAAAAAAACTGGGAATTTACTTGCAATGTACTGTGTGTATATGTTTTGGTATTTTATTTATATATATATATATATATATATATATATATATATATATATATATTTATTCCCGGATAGAAATGTATGATGAAATACTGAGGGGAATCTATAAATATGGATAAAACATGTGTATAATTGGACGTTTTGGATTTGAATCATTGGATTCTATGAGCACTTAATGTAATATTTTTACATATGGGTCCAGTTCCCTTTAAATTTGGCACTATAAAGATGCCAGACTTTACTGAACTCACAAAATGGCTCTGAGGAAATCCCGGTTCGGGATGAAACATGTCAGCTGATCAATTAGTCTACACCTGGCAGGTAGTGACGTCAACCTTGCCTCGTCTTGCAGTCTCCAGTGTTGCCAGAAAAAACCAACATGGATACCAGCATATTACGATACCGACTCTCCAATGAGGAGTGTGTTCCATTGCTATAATTTGCTCACCTTGGGTGAAACCTCGGCTGCCCCCGAGTATAGGAAGATCCAAGCTATTCAACATAAGGATTGACCGTGGATGGAGTGGATATAAGGAGAACCTTCCATGTGGGAATTGTGATCTGCCAATGATGAGATTGAAGGGGTGAAAAACCCGATTGATATATTTCTAAAATCTGCCTTAACCCTACAATTGCTCCAGGAGGAGGAACATAGTGAAAAAGAGTGAACTTTCAGTCCACCTTGAGTTGAGAGATCAATATAAAGATGAGTATTCAACTCTTTATCTTTGCATGGCTATTATATAAGAGGAATTGCGCCTGTTGGTTTCGGACCAAAATTCTAAAAGAAGGAGGAAAAAGCAAAAAATGCAAGTGTGAACTGAGACCAATGGTGTCTGAATAAAAATTTAACGTGGATACCAGCATAGCAGGATTCCGACTCTTAAATGTAGGAGCGTGCTCCATTGCTTAAATTTGCTCACCTTTGGGTGAAATCTCGGCTGCCCCCGAGTATAGGAAGATTTAAAGATGAATATTTAACTCCTTATATACAATTGCATTGCTATCATACAAGAGGAACTGTCTCTGTTTGTTTCGGATCAAAATTAGAAAAGGAGTAAAAAGAAAAAAGCGCAAGTGTGAACGGAGACCAATGGTGTCTGGATAAATAATCTTCAGAACCGGTTCTTATAGCTAATCTCTTATATGGGTCTGATTATGGCTTATGTATAGAACACCTATTACCTAGATATCTCATCATGACATGTCATTGTGTTTAGAGGGGGATAAATTAATGGAAGTAATGTTATAAAAGTCTGTGTTGGTATCCTGGCCAGGAGACATTTTTTTAAATTATATACATCTAGTTTGAAACAAATGTGTTTTCTCAAACCCTTTTCTTTTCCTATAAAAAATCTTTGTATTATGGATAAAAGAGGAAAGAGATATATTTATATATGAAAAATCTTTAAAATATATTTTTATATGGAATTTAATAAAAATGTATACAAAATTATTCTTATCCCAAAGAGTGCCTGGTATGTTTTGCAAAATATATATTTTTTTTTAATTATTGCTCTCCGAAACGGCACCGTGCTATATATGGATTGCATATTTTGGGATTTCTATTAGGTATGGTTTATAACCATTTTTTGTGTTTAGCTCAAATCCATGCTATTCCCTGTTTATTGGAATTTATACATGATCACCTCCAACACCCAAGGATCTAAGCTAATAAAGTAATTGTAATCCGTATATGTGTGCGTGTTGCTCCGATAACTATCAATTGCATTTAATGGATCTGATCATTTGGACTATTTACAAATTCCAATTATTGTTATGGGGGTTAAAGGGGTTGTCCGGGAGTTTTCAAATCTTACAGGAGGGCAGGGGAGGGTTTAAGATAAACTAACACGGTCACCATTTGAAACCACGTCCCCCACATTTCCTCCTCCAGCGCCGACAGTCTGTTCACTGCTGCTCCGACCCCAGATCCTACGGCAGTGGTCACGTGATGCTGTAGCCATTTGCTGGCCTCGGCGGTCATGTGACGATTTAACCCCTTCCCGACATTTGTCGTATGTATACGTCATGGAAAGCTAGTGCTTCCCGCATTTTGCCGTATCTATACGACAAATGGATGATACTGGCTCAGAAGCAGTCTGTGTCATCAACACCTGGTGTCGGCCACATGTTACAGCCGACGCCCTGCGGTAATGGCGGGGACCGAAGTTAGCTTCGATCCTTGCCCTTAACCCCTTAAATGCAGCAGTCAAAAGAGATCACTGCATTTATGGGGTCTGCAGCTCATCGGCACCCCAGCAACGAAATTGCCCTGGTGACTGCAATGGCAACCAGAGGCCTACTACTGGCCATCCAGTCTGCCAAGAATGGAAGCCGTTCAGGCCCTGCCCCAGGGCGGGGCCTAAAAGGTTTCTGTTGGCGCCGGCTCAGGAGCGGAGCCGGTGTCCTCAGCGGTAGATGTCGGCTGTATGTTAAAGCTGACATCCACCTGAACGGCAGGAACCGGAGCTAGCTCCGATCCTTGCCATTAACCCCTTAGATGCAGCGATTGCTCCATCTTAGAGGTTTGTAGATCGGCAGCCCTGCAATGTGGTTGCAGGACTGCTGCTATGGCAACAGGAGGCCTAACAATGGCCTTCTGCTCTGCCATTACGGAAGCCGATTAGACCCCGTCCGGAGGCGGAGTCTAATCGGCTTGCTGTCAGTGAACAACTGATCGAATACATTTCACTACATAGTACAATGTATAAGAGAAAAAAACAAGGCAGTTGGACCTTCAAGTCCCCTAGTGGGACGTGGAAAAAAAGTAAAAATAAAAGTTGTTTTTTTTTATTTTATTTCTTTTATTTTACTTTTTACAATCGCCCTTTTTCCCTTATCAAGTCCTTTTATTGAAAAAAAAAATAATAAACCATACATATTTGGTATCGCTGCGACCATAACTGCCTGAGCTATAAAAATATTGTTATTTATTCCACGTGGTGAACGACGTAAAAAACAATGACTATTTCTGTTTTTTGGTCACTTTGCCCTACAAAAATTTTAATAAAAAGTGATCAAAAAGTCAAATGTATCCAAAAATGGTACATATTAAAATTATAGCTTGTCTTGCAAAAAAACAAGCCCTTCTACAGCTCTGTTGACGAAAAAATTGAAGTTATGGTTCTCACAACATGGCAACAGAAAAAATATATTCTTTTTTTACAAAAGTAATTTTATTGTGCAAAAATTTGTAAAACATAAAGTGCTATAAATTAGGTATTGCCGGAATCTTACTGACCCGCACAATAAAGTTAACCTGTAATTTATACCGCATGGTGAACGCTGTACTTAAAAAAAAAAAAAAAATTACCAGAATTGCTGTTTTTGGTCACCTTGACTCCCAAAAAAAAATAGGATAAAAAGTCGAATGTACTCCAAAATGGTACCAATAATAACTATAGCTCGTCCCACAAAAAAAAAAAAAAAAAACAGCCCTCCTACAACTACGTCTATGAAAAAATAAAATTAGTTAGGGCTCCAATAAGTCAGGAAATAAAAAATATGCAGTTGTACAGATCACAGGGGAACATTGCTCCTCTTTCAAGATGCGATTTGTCAAGGCCCTTAAATTAGGGAACCAGGAAGTGGAGGGCACAAACATATCTGCTGGAAGAGAAGGTGCCCGTATTATACCAGGACAAAGCTTTCCCAGCAAAATTCCCCAAACGGCAAAGGTGCGGAGTGTGAACCAAAAGGGGGATAAGTAAAGACACCATTTATCAGTGCGACGCCGGCCTGTGCAGAAATGGCTTCACAGCGTAACAAATATCGCTGGATTATTTTATTGTGTTTTTGTACCCCATTATTATACCACCAGACTATGCCCCTGATCTACTCTGCCCAGTTTACATATGCCCCCACATTATAAACTGAAATACCAGTAAAAATCCAAACAAAACCACTACCGAGCAAAATCTATGCCTCAAAAGCCAAATGGCGCTCCCTCTCTTCTGAGCCCTAAAGTGTGCCCAAACCGATTACTTCCACATATATGACATCGCCATACCCGGGAGAACCTTCTTCAAAAATTTTGGGAGGGGGGGTGTGTCTCCAGTGCCACAAGCTGGGCACAACATATTTGCCACTAAAATGGCATATCTAGGGAAAAATTGCCATTTTTATTTTAGACCGTCCGCAGCGCGTTCATTTATGGAAAAGACCAGTGGGGTGAAAAAATGCCTTGAGGGGTGTAGTTTCCAAAATGGGGTCACTGCTCAGGGTTTTCTCTTATTTCACATCAGAGCCTCTGCAATTGTGAACCAATACTGTAAATTGACGAATTGGGCCTCGACTTCGCATGGTACTCTTTCACTCCTGAGCCTGGTCGAATGTCCAGGCAAAAGATTAGGGCCACATGTAGGGTGATTTGAAAACTGGGAAACACAGCATAATAATTAGTGAGCCGTCTTGTTATGGTGGCACAAGCTGGGCACCACATATTGGCATATCTATGGAAAAAAATCCCATTTTCACTCTGCAACATTGAGTGCACACTAATTTCTGCAAAACACATGCGGGGTTAACATGCTCACTACACGCCTAGGTGAATACCGAGGGGTGTCGTTTCCAAAATGAGGTCACTTCTGGGGGGTTTCCACTGTTTTGGTCCCACAGGGGCTTTGCAAATGTGACATAGCGACCAGAAACCAATCCAGCAAAATCTGCACTCCAAGAGTCAAATGGCGCTCCTTCCCTTCTGAGCCCTGCCGTGTGCCCAAAAAGCAGTTTATGACCACATACGGGAGAAATTGCTTTACAAAGGCTGGGGTGGTTTTTTTGGGGGTTTTTTTTTCCCTCCTATATTTGTTGAGAAAATGAAAAATTTTGAACTAAAGCTACGTCTTATTGAAGAAAAATAATTTTTGTTTTTTATTTTCACTGTCCAATTCTAATAAAATCTATGAAACACGTGTGGGGGTCGAAATGCTCACTACACCCCTAGATGCATTCTTCAAGGGTTGCGGTTTTGTGAATGGAGTCCTATTTGGGTAGTTTCCACTATATTGGTACCTTAGGGGCTTTGCAAAATTGACATGGTGTCAAGAAACCAATCCAGCAAAATCTGTGCTCCAAATGGCGCTCTTTGCCGTGTGCCCAAAACAGCAGTTTATGACGACATATGGGATATTGCCATACTCTGGAGAAATTGCTTTACAAATGTTGGGGTTCTTTTTTCCCTTTATTTGTTGAGAAAATTATGCTCCGATCTCCTTGAACTATAAAAAGGCCCCTGCCCTTTTGATCCTTACCTGAGCGTTGTTTGTAATTCCCATGTGTCTTGCAAATGGTTCCTTAGTGTTATCGTGTTCCCGTGCCCTGCTACCTGTATCCCGTGCTGTGTTATTGTTTTTGAGCCTGTTTAGTGATTGGAGTCGTGTCCTGCTGCACACGTTGTCGCCCTCCACGTCTGGCGAAATTTACTGCACCAGTTGTCACTCGCCACGTCTGGCGCAACCTGCTGCACCTACAACCATTCGTGCCAGAGCCGCTGCCACCATCTGGACTATTTCAGGTACCCTTGTGCTACGAACTTGTACAGACTTTTGCATAGACTGATTTGGCCGGCTACCTCTTCGCTACGGCGGAGTGGCCTAGTGGGTCCACATACTCTTAGATCATGACAATAATACTCTGTCTGCTCTACAGAATCATGGGTTTCTGGTGGACAAAGAGAAATCTTCCCTAGTTCCTCCTACCAGAAGAAAATCTTTTGGCTGCAATATAGATTCTTCAACGATTACTCTGTCTATCTCAAGAGAAGATATTTAACCGCAAAAAGGCAGTCCGAGCTCTTATGGCACGGCCAAAAACCTCCATCCGTACGGCTATGTCAGTCTTGGGCATGCTCACTTCCTCTATAAACGCCGGTCCATGGGCCAAAGCCCACATCAGGAGGCTACAGCAATACATTCTGAGACAATGGTCCCGAATTCCAGAAACTCTGGACAAGATCATGCTACTCAGATCCAACTCCATTCTAGACCTAACATGATGGTTCAAGAATTACTTCCCAGGCAAGTGTCTTCTTCATCAGACTACGAACATCCTCACATCGGATGCGTCAAATGGGGGCCGGGATGCCCATGCACAAGATCTGTGGGTGCAAAGAAGATGGAGCACAGTAGAGCACTGTTTCCCTTCCAACTTAAAGAGGCTCTGTCACCACATTATAAGTGTCCTGTCTCCTACATGATGTGATCGGCGCTGTAATGTACATTACAGCAGTGGTTTTTATTTAGACGGAGTTACGACCTATTTTAGCTTTATGCTAATGACTTTCTTCGTGCCCAACTGGGCGTTTTTTAGCTTTTGACCAAGTGGGCGTTGTAAAGAGAAGTGTATGACGCTGACCAATCAGTGACCAATCAGTGTCCTACACTTCTCTCCATTCATGTAGTCAGCACAAAGTGGTCCTGCGATATCACATTATGTAGAAGATAGGCCACTTATAATGTGGTGACAGAGCCTCTTTAAGTATTGTTTTAGTAAGATGTCACAATAGTATTTGTCTTTAAACCTTGTCTCTGTTCCATAGTGAAGATATCACAATTGTGTTTATTTTGACATTACCAGAATGGAATCCTGCCTAGGAATGAAGACAGAGTTGTTCTTGGCAGACTTCCATTGGGATAGTGTTACAATAATGTTTAACTTTGTTCCTAAATAGGATTCTATTATTATGATGTTACAATGGAGTTTGTTTTTATTGCTATATAAAATTGTACTGTTGTCACAAAAGTATTTCTCTTTACTCATTGGTGTTTTTCTATTATGATGATATCACAATACTGTTTTTCTTTTTACTATAGTCATGTTTCATTTTAATGATGCCACGATAGGAGTTTTCTTTTATATCTTACTTCTGTTCCATTGTGATGATGTCACAATAATGCTCGTCCTTGTCTAGGTATTCAGACAAACACTATTGTGAGATTATCACAATATAGAAAAACCAAGCTATAAAGACAAAATCTATTGTGACATCATAATAATAGAACACAACCAAGCTATGGAGATTTATCATCCTAATAATAGAACACAGCCAATGATCAGAGTTCTGTTTTTCTTAGGTATTGTTATATCATGATGTTGTCACAATAGTGTTTGTTTTTAGACCTTGGGTGTGTGCCATTCTGATGTCACAATTGAATTTGTCTTTTTTTCCTAGGAAGGGTTCCATTGTGTTGATGTCACTATAGTATTTGTCCTTACTCATTGGCTGTTTTCTATTATGATAATGTCGGAATAGTCTTTTTTTTTTTATTACATTGTGATGATGTCACAATAAAGTGTGTGTGTCTTTATACCTAGGCAGGATTCAATTTTGATGATGTCACAATACTGTTTGCCGTTAAACCTTGGCTCTGTTCCATTGTGATGATGTCACAAAATTGGTAGTTTTTATTCCAAGACTAAGGCGGCATGCACACAAACGTGTTTTTGCGGCCGCAATTTACCCGCAAATCTGCGGGTGAATTGCGGTCCCATTCATTTCTATGGGCCCATGCACGCGACTGTGGCTTCCACGGTCCGTGCATTGCCCAGGAGCCCAGACCGCAAAAAGATAGGACATGTCTTATTACGGCCGTGTTTTGCAGTCCAGGCTCATAGAAATGAAAGCACGAGGCCATGTGCACGGCCCGCGATTGACTCTCTTGCTGCGGCCGTCCGAGCCGAAAATCACGGCCGTGCACACCACTATGGTAGTGTGCATGAGGCCTAAGCCTTCATGCACATGACCGTAGTGTTTTTCTGGTCTGCAAATTCCTCAAAAGTGGTTCGTATTTTGTGGATGAAATGTCATCCGTATTTTTTGGATGACACACGGATCATATAAAAAAAAAGTGCAAGGAAAACAATGATGCTGACTTCCCATTGTCGCTTAGCAACACTTCCGCAAATTACAGATGTCACATGGAGGTGTATCCGCAGTTTCCACGGGCCCATTGACTTCTATAGGCAAGTCTGTAGCGAATTTGTGGGCCATAATAAGACATGTCCAGAGTTTCTGCGGCTCATATTTGCGCTCCTGGAAGATACCGTGAAAACCACAGTCGTGTGCATGGTGCCATAGCAATGAATGGGTCCGCAATTCAGCCGCAGATTTGCGGGTGAATTGTGGACGCAAAAACACGTTTGTGTGCCTGATGCCTTCTATTGTGATATCACAGTAGTTAGTTTTTAACCCCTTGGTGACATGTCATGTAACTGTATGGAGCAAGCTCCATGCTAAGTGGGTGTCAACTGTATGTTAAAGCTGACACCCAACTGCAATGGGCGGAATCGAAGATCACTTAGGTTCTGCCTGTTTAACCACTTAGATGTCGCGGTCAACAGCGATCGCGGCATCTAAGCCATTAAAATAAGGGGGCTGCCCCCTCCAACATGCCATCGTCCCCACAGCGACTGCGGGGTGACGATGGTTGTTATGGCAGCCTGGGGGCCAAATGAAGGCCCCCAGGTCTGCCATCTTTGTACTCCGGCAGGGCTTCATAGGAGACAGATTGTTTTAATGATATACTGCAATATTAATGTATATCACTATACTGACAAAGGGGACTTATAAAAAAAAAAAAAAGTTAAATACAGTTACATAAAGTTTTTTTCATATTAAAAGTTAAAAAAAAACAAAAAAAAAACTTTTCCCCCTAAAGTAATGTTAAAAAAAATATATAAAAATTAACAAAACTGGTATTGCCGCATCCGTAAAAGTCGGAACTATTACAATATAATGTTATTTAACCCGCTTGGTGAACGTAATAATAAAAAATTAAAAACGCCCAAATTGATGTTATTGGGTTACCCTAACTCCCCAAAAAAATAGCATAGAAAGTAATCAAAAAGTCGCATGTACCAATAAAAACTACAGTTCGCTCCGCAAAAAATAAGTCATTACACCGCTAAATCGACAGCAAAAAAATAAAAATAAGTTATGGCTCTCAGAATGTGGTGACAATTTATTTTTTTCCTGATCGTCCTTGGCAGCACAACACATATGGGTTTTAGTCCCCTAGGTACAATCAAGTAGAGACAGATTAATTAGCAATAAGCATTAAACAATTAAGGACTTCCCCTATAAGGCCGGATTCACACGAACGTGTTATACGTCCGTGCTACGCGCGTGATTTTTACGCGCGTCGCACGGACCTATGTTACTGAATGGGGCCGTTCAGACGGTCAGTGAATTTCACGCAGCGTAAGTGCGCTGCGTAAAACTCACGACATGTCCTATATTTGGCCGTGTTTCGCGCTGCACGCACACATTGAAGTCAATGGGTGCGTGCAAATCGCACTCGGCACACGGAAGCACTTCCGGGTGCTGTGTGTGATTCGCGCAACAGTAGTAAAATTAATGAATGAAAACAGAAAACCACCTCCTGCTTTTCGGTTTACAAACATAAAAACAGAGTGTCATAATGATGCCGGCTGCGCGAAAATCACGCATCATATGCTGATGACACACGGACCTTTTTGCGCGCACAAAACGCACATGCTTGTGTGAATCCGGCCTTATAGGGGAAGTCCTTAATTGTTTAATGCTTATTGCTAATTAACCTGTCTCTGCTTGATTGTACCTAGGGGACTAAAACCCATGTGTTGCGCTGCCTACGGACTCCAGGAAATAAAAATTTCGTGGTGTACATTTTCGTTATTAACATTGTTTTTCTTTAAAAAGGTGGTAAAACATGAATAAAATCGGTAGAAGTTTGGTATCTCTGTAATCGTATTGACCCGATAAAGTTAACATATTGTTTTTACTGCACGATGCGCGTCATAAATACAAAACCCCAAAAATAAAGGTGTAATCGCTGTTTTTCCCATTCCACCCCACAAAGAATTTTTTTTTCCACTTTCCCAGTATACTATATGGCCCATTAAATAAATTCTATGCCGAGAAAAACTACAACTTGTCCTGCAAAAAAAACAAGTCCTCATACGGCTAGATCAATGGAAAAATAAAAACGTCATGCCAGGGAGGAAAAAACAAAAATGAAAATCCAAAAAATGGCTGTATCCAAGGGGTTAAATCTTGACTGTCTTCTATCGTGATGTTGTCACAATAGCGTTTATCTTTATAGCTTAGGCTTCGTTCACATCCGTTGGAGGCTCCATTAGGGGCCTCCGTCTCAGATCCGGCAGAGATTACCGGAGACAATAGCGCAGAATGCTGAACTATTGTGTCTGGTAAAATCACGGACACCACGACGGAAACCGACAAAACACCATTAAAGTCAGTTGGTTCCGTTATTCCCTTGTTCGGCCCCTCTGACAAAGCAGAACAACGGAATGTCACAACGCAGATGTAAACAAAGCCCTAGTTGTGTTGTATTGTGATATCACAATATTGTTTGTCTTGTTTGCTAGCCAGGATTAATTTGAGATTTGTGTCTGATGTTATGGGGGCTGTAGTGGCTGATGTTATGGGGGTCGCAGTGGCTGATGTTATGGGAGCCGCAGTGGCTGATGTTATGGGGGCGCTGTGCCTGATGTAATCATCTAGTTCTAGCAATTTTCATGGCCTATCTATTACTGTCATTACTTGTGTGGGACGATATGTTGCAGCAAGACCTCCAACTGGAAACTTTGCTGACTTATAGTTCTAACATCTATAGTACTAGGCACGGGAGGCCTGTATCTTACCATAGAGCAGTCTCTGCCTACATGCTGCCCGTCCATGATGTAAATGCAATTCTAGCACCCCAGTCCTGTCTGCACTCCGTCTGTGTGTATCATATCTGCACTACACACATGTTCACATTCGGGTGACGCGCCGCTAGCGTCTATGCTCAGCACGTGTGTAGGCGTGTCTTTATTCATCCAATTGGATATCGGCGACTTACGTTGTAACCAATGACAAAATAACTGGGCTGTGACAGGGATGCCGGGTTGAAGGCGAGAACGCGCGTTGCAGGCGTGTCTAGCAGCAGTTCTCAATGAGCTCCCGTGACGTTGACGGCGCCCCGCCCCGTGCTGTTACCAGGCAGATTCCCAGCTTCCATAACAATCACGCCCCCTTTTTTTTTTCCTCTCGAATGCGCGTGCCCGGACCGCTCCCAAGCGCGTTACCGCCACCCAGGCCGGTCCTATGGGGATGGGAGCGGAGGAGAGAGGAGAGGCCTGACCAGTGCAGGCTGGAAAGCTGGGGGGATAGATCACTTGCTGGTGGGAAGGAGAAGAGTAGGCGATCCGGCGTGATAGAGGATCGGAGAGGCACTGGTACTCAGGACTGAGGTCAGAGGAGAGGCCCGGTAGACACAGCAGGGTCTGTGCTCCGGGTATGCGCTGTGGAGGATAGTCGCCTGCCGCTGTAGGGCGTATGACACTGGCACTAGGATGGCGGAGAGAGGGGGATGTGCAATCCTGGAGTCGCTGCCTGTGGAGATACGGGAGAGCCTCGCGGAGCTGGAGCTGGAGTTGTCTGAAGGTAGGAGCAGGAAACCATGCAGAGCCGGCTCATCTGTGTTGTGGAACTACAAGTCCCATCACTCCTTCAGCCTTTTTGCTTTCATAGCATGCTGGGATTTGTAGTTCTACATGGCAGCTGACATAATGGTAACATGTCAAACATGATGCCACTATACCCATGTACCAACATGTCACCATTCATGAAATGGCACAGGTATGTAAGATTGTGCCAGTGTGCTGACATTTTTTCTTCTTCCTTTCAAAAGGGGCGTGGCTAATTAAACAACATAAAGCGATATATTTAACGTTATGCGCCATTTCTTTATGGCAAAAATACATAAAGCGGCCAGGTAGACCTGTCATAATAGCCATATACACACACGATCATCTCACAGTGGGCACCGTATTGTGATGTTGAGGAACATGGCGCACAGACCGACCGCGACAATGTGAACCGATGATCCAATTCATACAAGTGACTGTATTAATACATGGCCACCAATGTCTCCTTATCCTCTCTATGTCTAATTCCCCAGGACCGGGAGCCTTTAACTATCTGACAGCTGTCATGTGTCCAGCCTGGACCTCTGTGTCAGTAAGAGCAGTGCTCAAAGGTGATCTGCAGGTGTCGCACCATCTTGCGCCATTTATTTCAGCTGTTATTCAGTTCTCGTTGGCAGATGGTCATTGAGACGTCATACAGTCCTAAGTCCTAGGTCTCCTGGTCACGTGTGTGACGTGGTTTTATGTGGTTCAATGTAAATCTGCCCCATTTATTTATTTTTTGCGACTATTGCTATTAAACGCTACTTTATTATCCTCCGAAATAGAATATATGTTCGCTAAGGAAAATCACGTGGGAAATATCTGTTTGTGTATGTCCCTTTTCCCTGAAGAGTGTTCCAATAGCAAAAAAAACTTATTTTCCTCCACACTTTGAAGAAATCTGCAGCGGATTTTGCCGTAAATCTGCAACAATTATGTCAATTGTACGGCAGAATTTACCCAATACATTGAAGCGGTGAAATCCACAGTAAATATCCGCAACATAGTAGACATGCTTTCTACGGAAAGGTTTTAACACCAATTTTTTATGCCGCTGTTCGGCCTCTTCACACACAATTTTTTTTCTGGCAATGTGTACCACTTTTAAAAAATGTTTATAAAAAAATACTAGCGTTATTTCAATGTAACACGCGTTTTTCATTTATCATTTTGTACATGCTTTTTGTCTGGCGTTTTTTGAAGTCCTATAGAGAAGCCTATGGGAAAAATGGCTGAAAAAAAATGCCATATCCAGAGCATGCTGTGTTTGAAAAAAAAAAAAAAAAAAAATGGCACTGACTACAAAATTGCCACAAATATTTTACTATAGACATTAATGTAAATTCTGACTGCACTAAAAAAAATTGACAAAAAAACACCAAAAACGCTGTGTGTGAATCCAGTCTCGCTAACCGTTGAAAAACATGCAACAAAACTGCAAGGGGTTAGGGCATATTGCAGATTTATTTGGTTTTCAACGATATTGTGTGCTCAGGATTTCACAAAATCACTACAATGTAACATCTGGCCACTGATCTAAAACAATACAGAAGCAAAAAGATACGTGAGGACCATGAATGGAAAAATAAAGAACCAAAATTGGAAAATTCTCTGGAATAATAGGCCCTTTATGCACTAATATCATGTTTGTGATGGATCCGTATCTCTTACTGAAAGGTGCAATATGACTAATAGATTTTCTGTCAGTAAATGTATTGACAGTCGTAAATTCTGTACTTTGGGTCTGGATTTTGTCCAGATCGCGGCCTGCCGTTTATCCCATTATATCGGTGGGATGACATTTCCGCAGTCCGTTCTTTTATAGACTGGGATTCTCTTATTGAGGTCAATGGCGATGACTATTTGATGAATGAATGCAAGGCGCATAATACTGATCACTTTCTTGCATATTTATTCACGGCTTTCTTCATTGACTTAGCATGACTGGTATTCTGCGTCATTTGTCAGTCGAAACCTATGATTCCAACAGTTTTTCCCGATTGTCGGCCATTAATTGACATCTATCGCTAAAACAAAGCTGCAGAAGCGTTCGGGTGAGCGCTGAGCCGCTTGGTTTCTGATCGGCTCTTCTCGGAAAGCTGAGCAATTGGTCCCTGGGCTCAATAGAAAGTTTATGCGCTCGTACACTAACTGCTCGGCTCTCCGAGAAAAGCCAATCCAATATGAAGTGGCTCACCCGAGCGCTTCTGCCGCTTTGTTTTAGTGATCGGTGGAGGTCTCAGTGCTCGGACCCCCCACCGATCAAAACTTCTGACATGTCAGAAGTTTTTTGAAAGTTTAGTTACACTTTAAGTTGAAGTTTTCCATACACTTAGTGGTGGGACATGTATTTTATTTTCTGTTTTTTGTCTTATAATTGTGTAAATTATGTGGATTTGTGTCGCTGGACACCTAAATATTACCTCTATTGTATGTGTGGTTTGGTTTACATAACTTGAGGAAATGTAGAGGAATGCATTTTTTGGGCGGGTGTGGAAAGTTTTGTAGGGAAATGAGTGTTAGAAAGTCAAAAAGTTCCTTCTCTTGTGATTTTTTTTTTTTTTAGACTGTCAAGTATAGCTTTGACTACAAAAAAACATGTGTAACATTTGTATAAAACACAGGACCAACTTGTAGAGGACGTATTCTTAGATAGGGGCACATGTAGCTGCCACTGTCCTGTTGTTTATCTGAAAAAAACTGTGCACATATTATCGTTTAAAAAATCTACGTTGATTTGCCACAAAACTTCATGCCGGCGTGGATTTCACACTCCTCTTGGACGAACCTCGTCAAGGCCGGGCTACATGTGTCCCTTCTGGTGTATACCGTTCCTTTACTTTGTTAGTTTACAGCAACCAAAAAAAAGTTGGATATTAGTGGGGGTCCGACTCACGGCACCCCCGCTGATCAGCTGTTTAAAAGGGCTGCGGCGCTTGTACTGCACCGTATTGCAGCGTTGTCCCATTCAAGTGAATGGGACAGTGCTGCACTACCTTGCACAGCCGCTCCGAACGTAACCGCGTGTGCAAATACGAACAAAAATAAAATCAATGTATACAATGAAGCCGAGCACCGCGGCCCCTTTAAACGGCTGATTGGTGGGTTTGCTAAGAGCCAGACCCCCACCGATCTAACATTGATGGTCTATCCTAAGGATAGGTTATAGATTTAAAAATCCTGTATAATCCCTTTTAAATTTGTTCTGTAATTACAATGTGCAAAGGTGTAAGTTGAATCTCCTTGGTCTCAATGTAAGTAGGGGCCGCCGACAATGTGACATTTATTACTGGTGTCTTATTTGGCAGAGGGGCCGATGGGCTCCCTCTGTCACCAGGGTCCTGGTGCGACTGCTATTTCTGCACCCCCTATAATTACGCCCCTATCTGTGTTTGCCAACTTATTGTTGATTCCATTAAAGAGGATTTTTAAAATAAAAATATCTTCTATGCTGAGATATAATTTATGGAAGTTACAGGTTGAAGCCGGAGGTTGTACTAATAATATATTCTGTCCCCTTCTGTTTGTTAGGTGCAGTGTTGCCATGGAGACATTATGTAGATTTGAATCACCATCTACATCCATGTGTACTTGCTGAATTGCGGCGTATATGGCTGTGGGAATTGATGTATTTGGTTACTTGGAGTGACACAAGGTCCCCATAACAGCACTGCACCTTACAGAAATTAGACGGGGACTTGTCACCCCACCTGGCCGTAGTTGAGCCTCATGCTTTTGGCCTGTAACTTCAAACAGTTATAATAATAATAATAATAATAATAATCTTTATATAGCGCCAACATATTCCGCAGCACTTTACAATTCAGAAGGAACATGTACAGACCATATCAAGTGCTTGTTCAGTACAATGGTCCAGCCATCTTTTATACACATGGGGTGGTAACATAAAGCTGCATGAGCCGGTCACCCGCCAGTATCTGTATATAACAGACATGAAGTGCATTAGGGTGCAAGGAGTGTGGGGGATACCGCTGAATGTGGGGGTCAAGTCCTCATGACTAATGAAAAAGGGGGGCCAGGGAAAGGAGTCAGATTAGAGAATGTTATAGGCCTGCCTAAAAAGATGTGTTTTCAGGGCACGTTAAAAACTGTGGATATTGGGAATTGATCTGATTTTCTGGGGTAGCGCATTCCAGAGAACTGGTGCAGCACGAGAGAAATCTTGGAGGTGGGAATGGGAGGTTCGGATTATGGAGGATTTTAATCTAAGGTCGTTGGCAGAACGTAGAGCGTGAGTAGGGTGGTAGACAGAGATGAGGGAGGAGATGTAAGGAGGTGCAGCACTGTGGGGAGCTTTGTGGGTGAGAGTAATACGTTTGAATTTTATTCTGAAAGGGATGGGCAACCAGTGCAGTGACTGGCAGAGGGTAGAGGCGTTGGTGTAGCGGTTGGTCAGAAAGATGAGCCTGGCTGCTGCATTGAGGATAGATTGGAGAGGGGAGAGTTTGTGAGGGGAAGACCAATTAGTAATGAGTTGCAGTAGTCAAGACGAGCGTGGATCAGAGCGACGATGAGAGTTTTGGTTATTTCCACAGTAAGAAAAGGGCGGATTCTAGAGATGGTTTTGAGGTGAAAGTGACCGGAGCGTGCTGCCTGGGAGTTATGGTCGTGCCGCTCCATTCAAGCTCCTCCTCACTGCGGTTGAGCAGTGAGGATGATCTGTGGGTTCAGAACCCACGGTGAGGGTCCCAGCGGTGGGGCCCCCCAGTAATCATAAAATGATCACCTATCTTGTAGATAGGTGATCATTTATGATTTTGGGACTACCCATATAATAGGGAGATTAAACCTTATTATGCAAATTATACCTTTACATATGTTCAAGAGAAATTACAAGATGCAATAGACCAGTCTAAATAAGATAGATTTACTATTGAAATTTAGCCAGAATTGTGGTGCACATGCTATGCATCAATTTATTAACTGTTTTAGACACTTTTTGTGCCGCGTGTGACAAGGAGGCATGGCTTAATGGAAAGGGCGTTCATAGCGGAAAGAGGCATGGCTTAAAATGCACCATTGTATGCCAAAATTGGTGCAAAAAACATGTAGCCAACCAAGAGGTGGTATAAGGAAGAGAATAGTGTCTAATATGTCTAGCAAGATGTGCCAAATTTATCATACAGCATGCACTACAGAGATAAATTTGGCGCATCTTCTCACTACCTGGTCTAAGTTTACAATGTCTAACATTAGTAAAAAAAAACAGGAAATTGCCTGCTTAGATGCCGAGTTCCAACATAAGTTATGTTGTATTCTGTACTACACAGGGGCTCGGGAATGTCATACTTTGTAGCGCTGTATGCAGTAATGTGCATTGTAATGTCAAGATATTTAAACATTTTATGGAAAATCCGGCTCTCATAAAGGATCACATTGCTCGAGGGGAATACCGGAGCTCTGTGGTGACGCCTCATATTCTAAATCTGTGTGTTCTTCATGGTATGCGGGCCGCTGAATCTTCATTTGTACAGGGGTCTTGTAGTGAAAGTTTAATATATCAAATATAAGACCACTCAGGAAGACAGAGCCTACAACTGTATGGAAGGTACAACAGATTTGAAAGGCTTTTTTTTTATTTAATAAATTGTTATATTTAATTTTAAAAAAGTTTTGAATTTGGTTTTATTAAAAAATCGTTTCGTTCTTGAGATACAGCTTCTATGTATCCTTGATACATAGAAGCTGTATCTTGTGCGGTCACAGTCGGATCCGTCAGGTCAGCGAGTCTGACGGCTTAGAGGAGTGCTATGGTTCTGCGTGAATCTGAACTTAGATGTGATCAATAATAGCTGGATCCCGCGTGTCAGAGACGCAAGACCAGTGCTCACCGAAGCCATCAGTCCGCTGACCTGACTGATTCGGCCTTGACCGCAAGATACAACTTCTATGTATCCATGATGAACAGAAGCTGTATCTCAAAAAGTAAACATTTTAAAAAAATATATACTTTTTCAAAATAAAACATTGATTTATATATCTAAGTCGTCCATTCCTCTGTCCATCCGTGCAGCGCCGTTGGTCCTATTTTTTATGCTTTACAACTATCCCTTGGACAACAAATTCTTATCGTAAACTGGCCTGATGAAGACACCAGTTCGGTGTTGAAACGCGTAGCCCTTCCATTAGATTTTGCTTTATGTTTATCTAAGTCGTCCATTCCGCTGTCCATCCGTGCAGCGCCGTTGGTCCTATTTTTTATGCTTTACAACTATTCTACTTTTGAGGCTAGGGGTAATAACAGTATTGATGAGTGATGACAGTATTGACCTGTGGTAACACTGGCAGCTCTTGTTGCAGCGAGGCAACCTGTACATTTTTGTGGTTGTTTCAGACACAAATTTGAAAATGAAATGTTGCCTGAATATCATTTAGTTGTTTTTTTTCCTTCGTGGCCTAGCAATTACAATTTTCATTGGCCTTGGATTTGGCTACCGACACGCCACACTCCACATTTCCTCCCAGCTTGATTGTTAATAATGTGGGACGCGGGATCCCCATTCTCTTGATTGGTGTGTGACCATGATAGACAACCCCTTTAAAGGGAATCGGTCACGTTCCAGGTCCGATCTGCAGGCAGCATAGCATGTTGTAGATCAGTAGGAACTGAGTAGATTACTATATATTTTTGAGGGAAAATCTCAGTATAACTGTAATTTATTGATCGAGACCTCTGTTCATTTTGAACTTGAGAGTCCAGTGGGCGGTCTTATACAGTGATTGACAGCTATCTATGTATGCACGCTTATACAGGGAAGGCTCTCGATCATTAAGGCCACCACTGGACTCCTAAGCCCAGAATGAGCAGAGGTTTAGATCAATAAATTACAATTTATACCAAATATTTTCCCACAAAACTATAAATTAATCTGCTCAACTCCTGCTCTACAACACGCTGTCTGCAGATCGAACCGCATTTTTAATGTGACGGGTTCCCTTTAAGATCATTCTTGAAGCTCTTCACTAATGAGCGCTATCCTTATGATTTATGATTGTTTTGTGGCTTATTTTAACATGTTGCATACTAATCCCCTATAAACATATTAATGTAATTCCTAAGAAAAACAACACAATGCGCTGTCTATTTGTCTTCCCGTGGGTTTATCATACGCATCTTATGTACAGTTCTTTTCTTCGTTCATTGCCTAGTTTGCTGGACAGGCCAGTGATTTCAGCCCATCTAGGACAAAAGTTCTTTGTTGCAACCATTTTTTATATGAGAAGATAAGGGAGGAAATGCCAAATTATTACATCCCCCATCCCAATAATGGGGAATATTTATGAAAACCAGTGGAAGGGAAAAGAGCCGAGTACTCCGTAGCAATCAATTAGCATCTGTACGTTTTTTTTTGTTTTGTTTAAACAATGAAGGCAAAGATCTGGTGAAGCCGCTCTGATTTTTTTAAATGATAAATGTTTCTCATTGTGTGCATGGGCGGATGATAGTCGGGGATGTGTTCTGCGTTAATAAATCATCCCTCTTTCTCATGCTTAGGCCTAATTCAGACTAGCGTGTTCGGTCCGTGATATACGGTCTGTATGTCGGCCACATTTCCCGGACCGAACACACTGCAGGGAGCCGGGCTCCTCGCATCATAGTTATCTATGACGCTAGGTGTCACGGCCTCACCGTGGAACTACGGACCCATACTTGGCCAAAAATGAACGTTTTAAAAAAAACAAAAAACTTTACTGTTATCTACATTGCAGCGCCGATCACATGCAATAGGAGATAGGGATTTGAGAATCTGGTGACAGAGCCTCTTTAAGGCCATATTCACACGAACGTGTTTTACGTCTGTGAAAATCACGCGCGTCGCACGGACCTATGTTAGTGAATGGGGCCGTTCATGCATCATATGTCTGCTGCGTAAAACTCACGACATGTCCTATACTTGGCCGTTTTTTGCGCATCATGCACCCATTGAATTCAATGGGTGCGTGATAATCGCACACGGAAGCACTTCCATGTGTCGCGCATCGGGAGATAAAGAAATGAAGGAAAAAATAAAAGCACTTCCTTCATTTATTTTTCAAAACTTCAAAACCGCGTGTCATGAGCATGGCATATGCGTAAAATGACGCAGCCAACACTGATGACACACGGAAGTGCAACGCGCACAAAACGCTGTGTTTTTTTGCGTGCGCAAAATGCACACGTTTGTGTGAATAAGGCCTAAGGGTATGGTCGCGTGCAAAGTAAAAACCGGCTGAATGTGACGGAGCTGTTTTCAGAGAAAACAGCCTCTGATTTTCAGACATTTTTTAGGGGGTTTTTCTAGACTTTTTTTGGACCAGTTTTTCTAGTGACACAATGAAAAACAATCTCCCAAAACAATTAAATTCAATGGGCAAATGTAGGTGTTTAGCTAGCTTTTTTCAGGCGTATTTCGAGGCGTTTACCCCCCCGAAAGACGCCTGAAAACTCTGTGTGTGAACGCACCCTTAGGGTATGTGCACACACACGAATTACGTCCGTAATTGACGGACGTATTTCGGCCGCAAGTCCCGGACCGAACACAGTGCAAGGAGCCGGGCTCCTAGCATCATACTTATGTACGATGCTAGGAGTCCCTGCCTCGCTGCAGGACAACTGTCCCGTAGTGTAATCATGTTTACAGTACGGGACAGTTGTCCTGCAGCGAGGCAGGGACTTCTAGCATCGTACATAAGTATGATGCTAGGAGCCCGGCTCATTGCACTGTGTTCGGTCCGGGACTTGCGGCCGAAATACGTCCGTCAATTACGGACGTAATTAGTGTGTGTGCACATACCCTAAGGCCTTGTTCACACATGAAAAAATCTGCCTCAAAATCACGTCCGGAATTTTGAGGCAGATTTTGACTTTCCAGCATTGTTTGATCCTTTTTCTTTTTAAATCTTTTGCGGCATCTTTTGCCCGCGGCGATTGAGTCTAATTCAAAAACTGCCTCAAAAACAAACAAAAATGCTTCAAACGAGCGCCTCTGGGAGGTCAGAGGCAGAAACTGCTTGAAGAAAGAGCAGGCAAAAGAAAGGACCCGTTTATGAAAACAAGTTCGATCCGCCCAAGAAAAGAAAAAAGCCGCTGCCTCCCATTGAAATCAATGGGGGGTGATTTTGGACTCTGTGTGAACAGGGCCATACCTTAGTTTTCCCAACAATAAAACATTTATTTTGTTATTGAACTATTTTTCTTTTTTTCAGACTAGGCAATAATAAGTCGACTGCGCTATTGATCCCCCCCCCCCCCCCCACCTCCCTCCCGTAGCAGCCACTGGCAGGGGGCCCTAAGAGAATGGGGCCCCTGGGCAATTTCCCAGTTTGCCCCCCCCCCCCTAACGCAGGCCCTGCATACATGGGCCTTAACACCGGTGTCTCTGTAGTGACCTGACCAAATCCCTTAAGTGATTTTGGACACCCTGGCCCCATGGTAAGGAGGGACTCACAACATTGATAAATATCCCACTTCGTGTTCTCTGTATACGTCGACGTAAACTTTTTTTACATCCCCTTATAGTAAAGGCCAAACAAGCCGCATGTGACACTATTAAAATATTTGCACTCTCACAAGCTTTTACTGCTGCTGTCAGATGAATGAGCCACTTCTAACTGTAATTTAGGTTTTTATTTCACAGTCGGTATTTAAACGCCCACGCTACTCTGCTGGCACCTGCACCAACATGCCGAGCATTGGATCACAGCTAATTTGTGTGTGAAGATTATATTTCTACCCTCTGTTCAGGAAACGGCTTTTATTCTCATGTAACAATTTGTGTTGACTTGCAGGGAATATGTCATTAAATTCCGCACTGTTGTTATTTTGTCTGCGGCACTACATTGTGCATTGTGTACAACGTGGAAAGCAGCAAAAATTAAAAAGTATTCTATACTATCACTGCTTGCTAATCGACATATTCCAAGCAAGATGTGAACTGAAACCGGCCACGTCTGTATTTGAGAAATATTTCTTTAATCTGAAATCGATATCATAGAATGTGATGACTGTTTTAAATACATATTGGCTTGAAATTATTTCCTTTGGTGCAACTTGAAAGAATATTTTAAAGCGCACCTAACTTTTTTAGATGTCTATGCAGAATACGTTTTTTTTAACAGTTTTCCCCTCTGCAGTGTCTCTCTTTCTCTCTCTCTCTTTTTCTCTCTCTCTTTTTCTCTCTCTCTTTTTCTCTCTCTCTTTTTCTCTCTCTCTTTTTCTCTCTCTTTTTCTCTCTCTTTTTCTCTCTCTCTTTTTCTCTCTCTCTTTTTCTCTCTCTCTTTTTCTCTCTCTCTTTTTCTCTCTCTCTTTTTCTCTCTCTCTTTTTCTCTCTCTCTTTTTCTCTCTCTCTTTTTCTCTCTCTTTCTCTTTCTCTTTCTCTTTCTCTTTCTCTCTCTCTCTCTCTCTCTCTCTCTCTCTCTCTCTCTCTTTCTCTCTCTCTTTCTCTCTCTCTTTCTCTGTTTTCTCTGAGATAGTGGATGGAGCCGAACGGCTATCATGTCTTCTATACACAGCACACAGAGAAGAAGAGAATTCTGCTCTCCTTTCTCTATCACATTATATATATATATATATATATATATATATATATATATATATATATATATATATATAAAGCAGCAGCAGCAACATGGAGGACATTATACAGCAGTAAATCCAGCACTGGGGTGACATATTAGGGTATGTGCACACACAAAATAAAAATCGTCTCAAAATACGGAGCTGTTTTCAAGGGAATACCGCTTCTGATTTTCAGACGTTTTAAAGTTGCGTTTTTCACTGCATTTTAAACAGCCGTTTTTGGAGCTGTTTTTCTATAGAGTCTATGAAAAACTGCTCCAAAAACGGCTGAAGAAGTAACATGCACTTTTGAAAAACGGCCACGTAAAAAACGCCCCGTCTGAAAAGAACGCCGTTTCCCCATTGAAATCAATGGGCAGATGTTTGGAGGCGCTCTGCTTCCGATTTTCCGGCTGTTTTTTGGGCCGTTCATGGCCCGAAAAAACGGCCGAAAATACTCTGTGTGAACATACCCTAAGGCCGGATTCACACGAGCGTGTGCGTTTTGCGCGCGCAAAAGGTCCATAGATGCTCCGTGTGTCAGCAGCATATGATGCGTGGCTGCGTGATTTTCACGCAGCCGCCATCATTATGACACGGTTTTTATTTTTGTAAACCGAAAAGCACATGGTGGTTTTCTGTTTTCATTCATAGTTTTGACTACTGTAGCGTGCGGCACACGGAAGTGCGTCCGTGTACCGTGCACATATAGGACATGTCGTGAGTTTTACGCAGCGGACATACGCTGCATGAAAATCACTGACAGTCTGAACGGCCCCATTGACTAACATAGGTCCGTGCGACGCACGTGAATATCATGCTCGTTGCACGGACGTATTATACACTTACCAGGAAGATGCAGCACATCTGTCTTCCTCACTCTGCTCCTGCTCTCCCCTCTCCAAAGACTTCTAGGGGCAGGCAGTGAAAAGACACACCCCTACTTTCTGTAGTCCGTCTCTTCTATTCTGTAATCAAGGACTGATTTTCTTGACAACAGGGTGTGGGCAGCAGATTACAGGAAGTGAGACACCTAGAGGCAGTAACTTCACATAGAATTTGCATGGATAAAACTACATTTTAACAGTAAGTAAATTACAAAGTTGATATCTATCAGGTATACTATTAGGTTAGCATAAGTTTTTGGAAAAGTTAGTGTCCATTTAAGGAATTGCTATTTGAGCAATTCTTTAAAATAAAAGGCTAGCATGGAGCCATCAGATACTGTATTTGCCTCCTCCTTTAAAGGGGTCGTGTCTCCACAGACATTTATGGCCTATTCACACAATGTGCCTTAAAGAGGCTCTGTCACCAGATTTTGCAACCCCTATCTGCTATTGCAGCAGATAGGCGCTGCAATGTAGATTACAGTAACGTTTTTATTTTTAAAAAACGAGCCTTTTTGGCCAAGTTATGACCATTTTTGTAGTTATGCAAATGAGGCTTGCAAAAGTACAACTGGGCGTGTTTAACAGGTTCCCGACCGCTGGCCGTAAATATACGGCCAGCGGCCAGGGTCTCTAAAGTCCGGCGTATAGTATATATACGGCCGCACTTCAGAGACTGTGCACGCGCGATCGCGTGCACACAGCTCTATGCCCTGGCTGTTGCTAACAGCCATGGGCACTGGGCAGAATGTCAGGGGTCAATCTTTTGGCCCCTGAACATGTGATCGCTGTGACAACCAATCACAGCGATCACATGCATTTCTGCATAGAAAACAGTGTGCACGCGATCGCGTGCACACAGCCCTGTGCCCTCGCTGTTACCAACAGCTCTGGGCACTGGGCAGAGTATCAGGGACCAATCTGATGGTCCCTGATCATGTGGTCGCTGTGAAAACCTATCACAGCGACCACATTTGTTTTATTTTGACTTTTCTGGCAGTAAATCTCCTGCCTCTTTTCTTCTCCTCAAACATTGTTTCAGTTTGAGGAGAAGAAGAGACTCGGGAGAATTGCTGCCAGAAGAATACAGTGAAAAAAAATACAGTTACACTAAAACATTCTCTGTATAGATAGATTTCTATCTATCTATACAATCTATCTATCCATCTATCTTTTTTTCTATCTATCTACCTTTCTTTCTTTTATTCTATTAGAATAGGCAGGTAGGGAGTATATAATTATATATATATCCACATATATATAATATATATAGCAATAGCGGTTTATTTTTTTGTTAGCGGTAGTGTAGATATATATAGCAGTTAGTTTGTGTGTTTTATAAAAAAAAAAAAAAAAAAAAAAAAATTTGTTTAGTTAGTGTTAGTGTTAGTTACGTTATGGCGAGGAAGTTGTTTAGCGCCGAGGAGGCATACGCCATGCTGTGGTCTGAGTCGGAGACCGCATCAGAGATGGCGTCCGAGATGGAACCTGTTTTAGGTAGTGACGATGACAGCGTCACTTCAGGTTCATCTTCAGGGGACGTTGTCCCTGATGCAGTCGAAACTGCAGAACATGAAAGTGCAGGGCCAAGTAGCGCTGTAGCACGGGACAGCCTGGTCCCTCCAGTCCAGGCTCTTGTATGGGCACCTGCCCCATCTTTTGGGCCTAGAATCCACGGATTTACGGCCACTCCTGGCATAACCGTGGACAATACAAATTTTGTCCAAATGGATTACTTCCATTTATTTATAACGGACGACATCCTAAATCAGATTGTCCACGAAACAAATTTATATGCCACGCAATATATAAGGCAGAAACCTTCATCCACCCATGCCAGAGATTGGACGCCCACCAATTTGCAGGAATTAAAAAATTTTTTGGGGCTCACCCTAAATATGGGTATTGTCAAAAAGCCCTCCATTAGGTCTTACTGGTCAACAAGACCCGCCCAAGCCACCCCAGTATATTCTGCAGTAATGCCCAGGTCTCGTTATGAGACAATAATGAGGTTCCTCCACTTCAATGACAACGCACAGGCCCCCCCAAGTACCGATGCAAACCGGGATCGGTTGTTCAAAATAAGACCGCTAATAAATTCCCTGAATAATTTATTTCTGCAACTCTACACCCCTGAGCAGAATGTAAGTGTGGACGAATCCCTCCTCAACTTCCATGGCAGACTTAGCTTTCGCCAATATCTACCTTCAAAAAGGGCAAGATATGGCGTTAAGCTCTACAAATTGTGTGAAAGCGGGTCAGGATATACCACCGCCTTCAGGATTTATGAAGGGCGGGACCGCACAATAAATGTTCCTGGATGCCCCCCTGATCTTTCCACCAGCAGTAAGATCGTGTGGGAGATAATGCAGCCTCTGCTTCACAAGGGGTACCACCTGTACTGTGATAATTTTTATTCCAGTGTGCCCCTGTTTAGGCATTTGCATGCTGCAAGGACTGGGGCATGTGGTACCATGCGCAAAAACAGAATTGGTTTTCCACAGCAATTAGTGGGGAAGCGCATGGTAAAGGGGGACTCCTGTGCTTATGCATCTGAGGAATTGCTGGCGGTCAAGTTCAGGGATCGCAAAGATGTGTATGTGCTAAGCACGATTCATACCGCAGGAACAGTGGCAGTGAGGGAAAGAGGGGCAACATCGGACAAGCACAAACCAGTGAGCGTGTCCGAATATAACAAGTACATGGGGGGGGGGTGGATTTAAGCGACCAGGTTTTACAGCCCTATTTAGTAAAACGCAAAACTAAAACCTGGTACAAAAAGGTGGCCATTTATTTGTTACAGGTGGCCATCCACAATTCATTTGTGCTCTATAAAAAAAACAGAGGCAGAGACACATACCTGGATTTCCAGGAGAAAATTATTGAAGGCCTCATTTTTGATGTTCAGGACACCCGAGAATGCCCCCAGTCTGAGGATGTCACGCGACTGACTGAAAGACACTTCGTCAGTCGGATTCCCCCAACAGCAACCAGAAGCAACCCCCAGAAAAAGTGCCGCGTCTGCAGAAAAGACGGGCACCGCAAAGATTCCCGATATTTCTGTCCCTCATGTCCCTCGCAACCAGGCCTGTGCATTGAGCCATGTTTTAAAAAATACCACACTGTTCTGAATTATTAGATTTTAGTTAATTTGTTGAAAATATATTTGCCCTACATTACGTTTTTATTTTTCCCCTGATTTTACTCCAAGGGTGAGGGAGGGAATGGGTGGGGGGTGGATGTCATGTTTGATGTTTTCTAAAGTTCATCTGCTGGAGAGCTCCATTTGCATTAACCTGAAATTTCTTATTTTAGAAAACCCCAAAAAATAAATTCCCATTATACCCCTAGATGAATATTTTGGGATCTCTGCTTCGAGAGCAGATATTTTGGAAGTGTTATAGAAACTCTGTTGAGTTTTGTAAAACCAGCTTTGAAAAAAAGCGATTTGTGAAATAATCTTCTTCTATCGTCCGCCCTCCTACATCTCTATGTGATAAATAAGGCCACATATTTGGTATCCCCGTGCACGGGAGAAGTGGCAGAATGTGAACGGAGATTAATTTTGACCGTGGTCTATACCGTGTGTGAAAAATGCTGGTATAAACTGACGCATTTGCTAAAAAATTGCTAATTTTATTTTGATCCATCTTATTCAAGAAACTTTCAGAAGAAAACGGGACTGTCTAAAAATATGATAAACCCCTTGAAGGAAACCTTGTGGGGTCTACTTGTGTGAATGAAGTCATTTATGGGGTGTTTCTAATGTTTCAGCAGCATTAGGCCCCCCAGAAAACAGTATGCGGCTATAAAATCAAGTGCAGAATTCCTGGACCGAAAAGGCCAAAAAGCCTCCTTTTATGCCAAGCCCTGGCACATGCCCGTGAATAAAGCACACATATTTGGTATCCCCATGCACGGGAGAAGTGGAAGAATGTGAAATGCGATGAATTTTGTCCGTGGTCCATTTTGTGTGTGAAAAAGCTAGCATAAACTGGCGCAATTGTTAAAAAAAAAAGGTAATTTTATTTTGTTCCATCTTATTCAAGAAACTTTCAGAAGAAAACTGGACTGTCTAAAAATATGATAAACCCCTTGAAGGAAACCTTGTGGGGTCTACTTGTGTGAATTAAGTCATTTATGGGGTGATTCTAATGTTTCAGCAGCATTACACCCCCCAGAAAACAGTATGCTGCTATAAAATCAAATGCAAAATTCCTGGACCAAAAAGCCTCCTTTTATGCCAAGCCCTGGCACATGCCCGCACCGCGAATAAGGCACACATATTTGGTATCCCCATGCACGGGAGAAGTGGAAGAACGTGAAAGGAGATGAATTTTGGCCGTGGTCTATACCGTGTGTGAAAAATACTAGCCTAAACTGACGCATTTGCTAAAAAAGTGCTGATTTTATTTTGTTCCATCTTATTCAAGAAACTTTCAGAAGAAAACTGGACTTGCTAAAAATATGATAAACCCCTTGAAGGAAACCTTGTGGGGTCTACTTGTGTGAATGAAGTCATTTATGGGGTGATTCTAATGTTTCAGCAGCATTAGGCCCCCCAGAAAACAGTATGCGGCTCTAAAATCAAATGCAAAATTCCTGGACCGAAAAGGCCAAAAAGCCTCCTTTTATGCCAAGCCCTGGCACATGCCCGCACAGTGAATAAGGCACACATATTTGGTATCCCCATGCACGGGAGAAGTGGAAGAACGTGAAAGGAGATGAATTTTGTCCGTGGTCTATACCGTGTGTGAAAAATACTAGCCTAAACTGACGCATTTGCTAAAAAAGTGCTGATTTTATTTTGTTCCATCTTATTCAAGAAACTTTCAGAAGATAACTGGACTTGCTAAAAATATGATAAACCCCTTGAAGGAAACCTTGTGGGGTCTACTTGTGTGAATGAAGTCATTTATGGGGTGTTTCTAATGTTTCAGCAGCATTAGGCCCCCCAGAAAACAGTATGCGGCTCTAAAATCAAATGCAAAATTCCTGGACCGAAAATGCCAAAAAGCCTCCTTTTATGCCAAGCCCTGGCACATGCCCGCACAGCGAATAAGGCACACATATTTGGTATCCCCATGCACGGGAGAAGTGGAAGAACGTGAAAGGAGATGAATTTTGGCCGTGGTCTATACCGTGTGTGAAAAATACTAGCCTAAACTGACGCATTTGCTAAAAAAGTGCTGATTTTATTTTGTTCCATCTTATTCAAGAAACTTTCAGAAGAAAACTGGACTTGCTAAAAATATGATAAACCCCTTGAAGGAAACCTTGTGGGGTCTACTTGTGCGAATGAAGTCATTTATGGGGTGATTCTAATGTTTCAGCAGCATTACACCCCCCAGAAAACAGTATGCGGCTCTAAAATCAAATGCAAAATTCCTGGACCGAAAAGGCCAAAAAGCCTCCTTTTATGCCAAGCCCTGGCACATGCCCGCACAGTGAATAAGGCTCACATATTTGGTATCCCCATGCACGGGAGAAGTGGAAGAATGTGAAAGGAGATGAATTTTGTCCGTGGTCTATACCGTGTGTGAAAAATACTAGCCTAAACTGACGCATTTGCTAAAAAAGTGCTGATTTTATTTTGTTCCATCTTATTCAAGAAACTTTCAGAAGATAACTGGACTTGCTAAAAATATGATAAACCCCTTGAAGGAAACCTTGTGGGGTCTACTTGTGTGAATGAAGTCATTTATGGGGTGTTTCTAATGTTTCAGCAGCATTAGGCCCCCCAGAAAACAGTATGCGGCTCTAAAATCAAATGCAAAATTCCTGGACCGAAAATGCCAAAAAGCCTCCTTTTATGCCAAGCCCTGGCACATGCCCGCACAGCGAATAAGGCACACATATTTGGTATCCCCATGCACGGGAGAAGTGGAAGAACGTGAAAGGAGATGAATTTTGGCCGTGGTCTATACCGTGTGTGAAAAATACTAGCCTAAACTGACGCATTTGCTAAAAAAGTGCTGATTTTATTTTGTTCCATCTTATTCAAGAAACTTTCAGAAGAAAACTGGACTTGCTAAAAATATGATAAACCCCTTGAAGGAAACCTTGTGGGGTCTACTTGTGCGAATGAAGTCATTTATGGGGTGATTCTAATGTTTCAGCAGCATTACACCCCCCAGAAAACAGTATGCGGCTATAAAATCAAATGCAAAATTCCTGGACCGAAAAGGCCAAAAAGCCTCCTTTTATGCCAAGCCCTGGCACATGCCCGCACAGTGAATAAGGCTCACATATTTGGTATCCCCATGCACGGGAGAAGTGGAAGAATGTGAAAGGAGATTAATTTTGGCCGTGGTTCATACCGTGTGTGAAAAATGCTAGCATAAACCGACGCAATTGTTAAATTCTTGCATTTTTTTCCAATTTTGCCCACTTTAGTGAAAAAAAAAAAAATGATATATACTGACAAATGCCACTAAAACAAAGCCCTATCTGTCCTTTAAAAAGAGTGTAAAATTCAAAGATGAACTTTATTCACCTGCTGAGTTATAGTCATGTAAAGAAGCGCATAGCAAAATTGTGAAATTTGCTCTGGTCATTTAGCTGTAAAACAGCCTAGTCCTTAACCGGTTAAAAGTAAAAGTCCAAGTGGGCGTGTATTATGGGCGTGTATTATGTGCGTACATCGGGGCGTTTTTAATACTTTCACTAGCTGGGCGCTCTGATGAGAAGTAACATCCTCTTCTCTTCAGAACGCCCAGCTTCTGACAGTGCAGATCTGTGACGTCACTCACAGGTCCTGCATCGTGACGGCCACATCGGCACCAGAGGCTACAGTTGATTCTGCAGCAGCATCAGCGTTTGCAGGTAAGTCGATCTTACTGTGCCAGTGGCTGCCTCACCAGGTGGAACGGGGGGGGGGGGGATTGTGGATTCGCCCCCCCCCCCCCCCAATTCAGGAGATAGGTGCTGGTCCCAGCTCTGGGATCTGCACCTGTCAGACATTTACAGAATATTCTGTAGATATGACATAATTGCCTGTGGTGACACGATGTATGCTATTTAGAAAAAAAAAAGTAACTTTCTATGTTAAATTTTTGCTGCTGCATTGGAGAAAGGCTTCGTAATGAATAATTGTTTGTCAGATTTCAAAGCTCTTCTAAATAAAAAAATAAAAAAGAACAATGGAATATACCGCCTTTTATCTCATCAGTGACTACTGCTCCCCATCCCCCATTCTTTACACTGCATCTCTGCATCATGCAAGCCACAAGCTCTCCAGGAAATGCATGTGCACTGAGTTTATTTCCATCACAGTAAAAATAGGTAGATTATATTACAGGCAGCGAAACCGCCCGTAGTAAACAAAGATTATTAGGTCATTGCAACACATTTACTGAGGCAAACAAAACTCAATAAGGTGGGTCCTAGACGTCCTCTTTAAACTTTTTAGGGATACCAGTTCCCAATTACAGTGGAGGCATCCATTTTCTTGACTTGACGGGGCTATTGTTGAAAAATGTGACCTTTTTGGATTGAAGATCTCATGCATTTTGAAGATTTAATTTTATTTTGTAACGAATTGGATTAATGTGACTTTTAGAAGCAGCCCGCTCCATAGCTTTTTTTCACCTTCCCTGGAATCCGACATCCTGGAAACCTTGTGGGGTATCAATATCCGTAGCGTAAATACTGCGGTTTTTCTGCAACAGAATTCATTTTTGGAAAATCCGCAGAAAATACAGTAGCAGCAAAGTGGATTAGATAAAACAAATCTAATCCACGCTGTGCGTAAATATGGAGCGGAAAAACGCTCAGAAATTGACCTGTGGTGTGGAATTTTATTCCGCAGCATGTTAATTGTATTTGCGTAAATGCTGCTTATTTGTTGCAGGCTTTCTCCATTGAATTCAACGGGGAGGTAAAACCCTCAACAAATTACAGTTGTTGCGTTTTCTGTGGTGGGTTCGCAGTGATTCCGCCGCAAAAACCGCAACTCAGAAAAAAAAAATCTCATACTAACCCAGAAGTCTGTGTTCTTCCCTCTAGCACGGCCCCTCCTGGGATGACGTTTCATCCCTTGCAGCCAATTACAGGCTGTAGCGGCGGTCACATGGGATGAAACCTCATTCCAGGAGGCCGGCCTGGATGACATCAGAGAGCCGGCCTCCTGGGATGATGCTTCATCCCATGTGCATCCCGCCACTGCAGCCAATCACAGGCTGCAGCAGTCTACTGGGCCAGCTTGCTAGCAGGCCGACTAAGTGCTGCGGTTTTCCTCAGCGGATATTATGGCCTCAAAACGTCACCACCGTTTGGTGTAGTTTTTTGCCCCGGAATTCCCTGTGGCGCACAGGGCGGATACGCCACGTGCTTTTATGCAGTTTGTCTGCCCAGTGTGAACTCAGCCCAAGTCTTTAAAACGCTGTAATGTGCAGACGATATTTGCTTTTAAAGGGTTTTCCGATTTACTTAAAAAATTGGCCAATGTAGGAGGGATGCAAAGAAAAAAGAAAAGCGCCATTACTTACCTCACAGATCTCTGTCGTGCCAGCACCGGCGCTTCTGATCCTCTCCGCCGCTGTGCATTGACATAGCTGCACCGATGATGTGCTTATATACCCACATGATCGCTGCAGCCAATCACTGGTCTCAGTAGGCATACGGCATATGATCGCGGAGACCAGTGCTTGGCTGCAGCGATCACGTAGGTATATAAGCACACAATCGCTGCAGCTGTGTCCATAAACAGCGGCGGGGAAAAACGGAGCAGTGGTGCTGCAACGACGGGGATCTGTGAGGTAAGTAATGGTTCTTTTTTGTTTGTTTTTTGCATCCCTCCTACATTGGCCAATTTTTTTAAATAACTCGGAAAACCCAGTGTTTTTAAATTATTTATTTTTTCTTATAGGAAATATTACTGTAAAATAATAGAATAATCATTCACTAGAAAATATTACAATGCAATGTGTTCATAATTTCAGTATGGATTGTTTGTGAAATGGTTAAAGATGAAGCCTGGAATGTATGAGTGACGAGTCCGGTTTTGTCCTTCCACATCAGAATGTACTGGATATTGCTCTCTGTCCGGCTTATTGTTATTACAGGAAGGAAAAGGGTCCAGATGTTAAAGTGTTCATTGTGAGCAGTCCTAGTGACCCCGCTCTGCACTGCCGATTCCTTTCTGTGTGTGTCAGACCCCTCTTACCCCTCTTACGTCTCACTCTCAGCCTGAGGATATAGTAGTCCCAGCAAGTACACGCCTGCTCCATCAGCCGGCCTGCAGATCCATCCGAGTTATTACCCACTGGGTGTTTTATTCGTCAGCTGCAAACATATAGCGCCGGGATTGTCAACTTTTATGGGCAGTTTATGTAAGCTTAAGGCCTTATTCACAAGAACGTATATTACGTACGTGCGTGAAAATCACGCGCGTCGCACGGACCTATGTAAGTCAATGGGGCCGTTCAGACTGTCCGTGATTTTCACGCAGCGTATGTGCGCTGCGTAAAACTCAGAACATGTCCTTTACTTGGCCGTTTTTCGCGCATCACGCACCCATTGCAGTCAATGGGTGTGTGAAAATCGCGCACGGCACACGGACGCACTTCCAGGTGACGCGCGGGATTCGCGCTACAGTAGTAAAATAAATAAATGAATGAAACAAGAAAAGCCCCTCCTGCTTTTATATTTGTAAACAAAAACAGAGTGTCTTCACGCTGCCATATGCGCGGAAATCACGCAGCACGCACCACATACTGATGCCACACGAAACTTTTGCGCGCGCAAACCGTACACGTTCGTGTGAATAAGGCCTAACTGGTTTGCTGCCAGGGTTTTTGGACATTTTGCACCTCTGTTAGCCAGGACAATTTTTACACTTTTCACAAGTACAATTAAAATCTAAATTCGAAAATAAAAAATTCATACCATACCCATATATTTCCTGAAAGAAGACACCTGGCATATGGTCAAAATACCACTCAGCTCTATATACACACTTTATACTCGCCTGTGTAAACAGGGAGATGTGCTGCCGACATGATGGAAATGTATGGGGGTGAACGATCGCAGTAACAAGCGCTCGTCGCCATACATTACTAGTCATAGCTCCTTGTGAAACGAGCACCGATCGACGAGTTGTCTAAAATGACCCCTAAGGCCCTTTTACACGGGCCAATTATCGGGCAAGCTAGCGTTCACGTGAGCGCTCCTTCCCGATCATTGCCCTGTGTAAACAGGGAAATGATCAGCCGATGAACAGGCAAATCGGCTGATTGTATCGTTGTCGGCAGCGCATCTCCATGTGTAAACAGGGAGATGTGTTGACGACACGATAGAAATGTATGTAGTAACGATCGCTCATCACCATACATAACTCCATGTGAAAGGAGCAACCGAGTGCCGATCAACGCGGACCCTAAGAGGACCCTAAGGGCCCATTCACACGAACAACGTCTGTGTGCTGCGCATGGAAATGTCAAGAAGCACACGGACCTTTTAATTTCAATGGGGCCGTTCACACATGCGTGAGTTTTCACGCAGCGAGAGTCCGCTGAGTGAAACTCACTGCATGTGCTATATTGGTGCGGTTTCACGCACCTACGCGCCCATTGAAGTCAATGGGTGTGTGAAAACCACGCACCGCACACGGATGCACATCTGTGTGCGGTGCATGATTTGCGCATCAATTCAATGGAAAAAAAAAAAGATGTGCTTTGCGTTTGCGTGAATAATGCATGCCACTCGCAAAGCACACTGATACATAACACAACACACTCTGACCAGATTCACGCACGTGAATCCGATACGCTCGTGAGATTGGATTGTAGCCTAAGTTTACTCTAAGTCTAAATCTTAGATCACATTCGTAAACCTGCCCCATTGTCTTTGTATATAGGAAGGTTACTCCGATCTTGTATTGTGGAGGCAGTTGAGCACTAGTTACATCGGTAGCTGAGTAAGGGTATGTTCACACGGAGTGTTTTCAACCATTTTTCGGGCTGTAAACATCCCGAAAAACAGCTGAAAAATCGGAAGCAGAATGCCTCCAAACATCTGCCCATTAATTTCAATAGGAAAAACGGCGTTCTGTTCTGACGGGCCGTTTTTTAAAACGGCCGTGTAAAAAAAACGGCCGCGAAAAAGAAGTGCATGTCACTTCAGCTGTTTTTAGAGCCGTTTTTCATAGACTCTATAGAAAAACAGCTCAAAAAACGGCCGCGAAAAGCGCGAGTGGCTTAAACTTCTGAAATTCAGGAACGGTTTTCCCTTGAAAACAGCTCCGTATTTTCAAAGGTTTTTGATTTTGTGTGTGCGCATACCCTAACCCAGTGATTTAAAGAAAATCTGTAATATCCATTAGGACTTATGAGTTCAGGGCTGGGAAATCCCAGGAGACACGTTGCTTCAGAACTACTACCATGTTTCTGTTTTTAGTCATTCCTATTGATGTAGTGAAGTGGAATTTCTACAATGCTGACTCATCGAATTTTCTTCCTAAATTTGACATACATTTATCCATTTCTGTGGAAAGTCCATTTAACTGACTGTTGTCCAAAAGTGGTATAGGATGTAAGTGAAGGGATGTATAGATTGTACATGTGCTGTCAATACTAGGAGTGCTACACAAATAACTGAATACCAGTACTAAGGTCTCGTGGACCATTGCAACAGGAATTTGCTGTATATTCAATGGGGGGAGTACATAAAATGGTTTACGCCAGTTTTCCAGCGTAAAAAATCGCAAATTTTGGGGAAGGCCATAGTTGCGGTCTTAGCAGGCGTAGATTTGCATGTCTGTCGCATGGACAGCCGAAGGTGCGTCAACTATATTAAGCGGTGTGCACTCCTTAATATATTTGGCGCACTTTCCACCAATATAAATTAGTATAAAACTAGTATTTGAAACGCCAATCTTAAAGAGGACCTGTCACTAGATCCTACAAAGTGAGTCTCATGTAATGACGCTGGCCTATGAGTGTCTGGAGGAAACAGCCTCCCGCTGATAGGTCAGCGTCAGGGGCTCTCTCCTAGCTCCTCCCATTGAGAATCACTTGCGGCCAAACCCACTTGGCTGGCCAGCGGTTCATTTACATATTCTTTAATAAATAGGGGGGGCAATATCTCAGCAACGGGTGGACGCAGACGTAAGGAACGAACAACGCTGGGCTCCGAGACACAGCAGCAATTATGTGTCTAATAACTGACTTTGTAGGAGCTAGTTAATATATTCCCCCAATGACCTATTTTTTCAACTTGTGAGACTGATTTATCAATACTAGTATATTATAAAGCAGCAGAAAAAGACTAAGGGTATGTGCACACGCAAACTCAAATACGTCTTAAAATACTTAGCTGTTTTCAAGGGAAAACGGCTCCTGATTTTCAGACGTTTTTTTAATTCAACTCGTGTTTTTCGCTGCCTTTTTAACGGCCTTTTTTGGAGCTGTTTTTCTATAGAGTCTATGAAAAACGGCTGAAGAAGTGACCTGCACTTCTTTTTCGCAGGCCGTTTTTTTTACGCGACCGTTTTGAAAAACTGCCGCGTAAAAAACGCCCCGTCGGAACTGAATGCGGTTTTTCCCATTGAAATCAATGAGCAGATGTTTGGAGGCATTCTGCTTCCGATTTTTCAGACGGCTGAAAACGCTCTATGTGAACATACCCTTATAATGACATACTACCTCTCAACTTTCGTAAAGGTGGACAACTCAGGTGGCGCCACAATGTATATTGCCCTCCAGAGTAATGCCACACACAGTATCATGCCCCCAGAGTGCTGCCACACACAGTATCATGCCCCCAGAGTGGCACCTAAAAATAATATAAATACTCACTTATCACTGTTCCCACGACGAATGGAGGAGATCCCTCTGCAGGTCTCCGCCGTCTGTGCTGTGTATGGCACAGCTCACAGCAGGTCTCACAGGGTCAATGGTGGAGCAGGGAGCTGATGGCTCCCTGCTCCACCATTGTTTATAACTGTATCCAAGTACTGAAGGTATGCAGACACATTTGAAACTAGAAGAAGAGAGTCGAGGCAGCACATCCAAAATGTAAAGGGAAATTTATTCACCCAAATATGCGATGTTTCAGTACAGCAGGACCTTCCTCACTCATGCTTGACTGAAATGTTACATATTTGGGTGAATAAAATTCCCTTTACGTTTTGGATGTGCTGCCTCGTCTATCTTCTTCTGGATTACACCAAGCGACTTTGGATCAGGTTCTGTTGAGGCTTGCACCCACACTATTTCTCATATCTGGTGCTGTGATACCTTGTCGTTTGTTACAGTTGAAACTGGGACATGCCGCAGGTCTCACGGCACCGTGGGATATTAACCGGATTGCGGGACTGTCCCGCTGAATCCGGGACATTTGGAAGGCATAATAATTAGGTCCGTTAGGGCTCCATCATTTTGACTGAAAAAAATCACACTGTATACAGCACTATTCTTTTCGTCAAAAGAGTTAGAAATCACGACTGGAAGCTTCCATGAAAAGCCCAAGCGCAAATGTGAGCAGAGCCTTACGTGCTAGCAGCCATTCCGCATGTACAGGAGGAGATCTGCCATTCCCTTGCATTTCATTAGAGAATATTAGACAATTTTTTTTTAACAGTATTGTGTGGGAGAGGGGGATTCATCAGGAGAGACATATGGAAAGATTTTCTAAAACTGGTGCTAAGAAAAAGTAAAGTAGTTGCTCATGGCAACCAATAAGGTTGCTGCTTTCATTTTCCCGAGGGCCTTTGAAAAATAAAATAAGGAATTTGGTTGCTCTGGGCAACTCCTCAACTTTTTCCTTGCACTAGTTTTGATAAATCTTCCCCATTGTGTGTTGGTGTGTCAGGCTGATACAGGGTGTGGTCGGTGCTGGAGAATAACCTACAATATGGGATTGGAATGAAGGAGGCGAGGGGGGGGGGCGTCATGACCTGGTTTCGGTATCGGAAGAATGGCTGTGGCTAGTCCACGTGGGATTGTTTCTCGTAGCAATGATGGATGTGAGATAAGATGAGTGTTGGGGAAGTGATGAAGCTCTTTATTTGAAAATATTACGGTAAGAATTGATGAGGCATTGTGAGGGGACTTCCCGTAGCTGAGCAAAATTCACCATCTAAAAATAAAAATTCCAAGTTCTGTAGCAAGCTGGGATTTTCTGAAGTTGATACAGGAATGATTAGGCCGTGTTCAGTAATGTTTTTATTATGTATGTCATTCTGTCTTTACATCTTTACCAAAAAACACAGATAAACTTTTCCGATAATGGCCCCATTGATTTCTGCGGGACTTTCCTCGATCTTGCTGACTCATTACGGCAGTCTGAATGCAGCCTACGATGGGAGAACCCCAATTAGGGTGAATTCAGACACTGCAAGATTGGCACGATTTTTTGGTATAGATTCCGCACTGAATATCTGGAGAAATTTACAGTATAATACATGAGGATGAGGTTTTCAAAACCCGATCCAGAAAAAATCAGCACTGATTTTTAAATCGTCCGCGTGTCTGTTTCTGTCACAAGTTTTAACTGTGTATGTGACCCGTTGTAATGCGTAAGGTGAAATCCGTATGCAGCATTAGTCGTGGATTTGCAGCAATATCCGCCACACACCACATTTGAACTCATCCAAAAGGGCCTTTTACACCAGGCAATTATCGGGCAGACAAGTGTTCATAGAACGCTCATTGACCATAATTGCCTGTGTAAACAGGGCAGCGATCAGCAGATGAACGAGAAAACGCTCGTTCATCTGCTGATCGTATCGAGACGCGCTGCCGACATGATGTTTACGGAGTAACGACCACTCGTCCCCATACATAGCTCCCTGTGACAGGAGCAAACCAGCGCCGATCAACTGTCTTTTGTTCTGAATAAAGACATTATTGCTTCCACTAGGGGACATTGCTGTATTGTAGCGTTGTAAAGTGAAGGTTAACCTTTGTGGAAATTTGGCTTCTCTTTTTTGGGGGATTGCCTTTACAGATATTCTCTAATATTTATAAATGATCCAAATTCCTCCCTTTACGAGCTGGAGCAATTTGGATAAAAAAGAAGCTCGGAGAAATCAATATTACGTCAATGGAAAGGGAAGGCTTTTATGATGTACGGACCGCCGTGGCCACCGCCCCTCCATTGACAGAATATAGGCTTTGTAAAAACCGCTTTTGCATTGTACACTCCACTATCCAATAGAATATATTTCTCATACATGGTGCAGAAGGGGCGCATCGATGGCATATGCAGCTATGCTTGTAGGAATGCATCATGACATTACCCCAGAGGCAAACGCAAGATTTTTAAAGGGGGGGTTTCCAAACGTGTACTTCTCAAACCAAGGTTTTTACGCTACAAGTGTTGGTCTTCACTTATAAATAAGGGAAAAGGGAATGTGGAAAAGAGAAAAGGGCAAGAAGTGATTGGAACTTGTGATCTCTTAAGTAAATAAAAAGCCGCCACTAGTGGGCATAGACTGTAATAATACATTAGCACTCATGCATCAACTGTAACCGCATTATATACAGCATTTCCAATATAACATCATACAGAAATATCCCAACATTGCATCTCAACCCCTGCACAGCCCCCTATCAGTATCTCTGTCATTTGTACTGATTATCACAAGACCCCACAAATCCCTATCGATTCTACATATATGCAAGCAACCTTATTACCCTGATTATTGAGTTGAATTATTATTTGTATTCACATTTACTGCCAGTTACCCTACTAATTGATTGATTATGTTTCTGCCCTAAATGATAAATCCTAAGTGGGAATAAGAGGGAAGGTTGGCTTCATAAGATTTTATATACTAAAATAGAAATACTCTCCGTTAAGTTGTAATAAATATATTGATTTCATGTACATCTGTTTTAAGCACATTGGTATTGGCAAATATAGCTGATCCTTTTTAATATATTGCTATATACTTGGTACTGACCAGTCCATAGCCATGATAAACATGAGCGCTCCATTGTTGTATAGCGTTCAGCGTTCACATGGCAGCTAGCACGGACGCTCTGGATGCCCGGCTCACAGTCCACTGCGAGTCAGGAAGCCAGGCTTCATGCCGGTGGTAGGACCCGGCTATGGACTCAGCCGGCTTAAGGCGCCTGTTGTTAAGTCAAAGTAGTGGCGATCTTCGCCACTGCTCTCCTGCACAACGTTCGCCACAGGCAAAGCCCGGCTGTGTAATAGCAGCTGACACGTTACTCCGCTTTTAAGTGGGAACGGTGCTGGTCTCTGCTACCGGTCTCACACTTTCCAGAAAAGTGCCTAATGGCGGGGAAGGGAGCTGACTGTTCCCTTTCCCTGCCAGCACTGCCAATTGTATCCACGTCCGAAGGACAAGAATACAATTGAGTACTATAGTATGTAAGGGCCTCCTGGCCCTGGTCAGGGGGGGGGGGGAGGTTCTGGACAACTGTAAACCCCCCGGTGTGCGCAATTGATCACTCCCACCCTAACAAAAACAGGGGATCAATGGTAAATGTAATCTTCAGCTACGGATGATGTGGTCTGTCTTTGGAAATGTTTAGCCATGCAAAAAAATGAATGAAAATGTTTGTTGTAGCTCCAGGGTTTATTTACCGTTCAGACAGTTTTATAGTTGTGAAATATCTGCAAATCCAGGTTGAGTAGTGTAAATGAGCAGGCGGTGAGATAAGATAAGCTGCTGTGACAGGAGAATGTGCTGCTAGCCTGCTGCTGACATTAGTTTAGCTACCTGGCTCCAGTCCTAATAGATTTTTTTTTTTTATTCTATATAATTTTTATATTGATGTGTGTATGAAAGTTCTTATTGAATGGCCTACTAATAAAAAAATAAAAAAACTCAACTGTCACATAGTGTGATCCTTTTCACTCCTAAGGCCGTTATATGATATATTATCATTTTATGTTTTATTAGACACCCCCACATATACTTTAGGTCCAAATAGAGACGTCTATCTATATAGATTTTATACATTAGGGTTTACTATGTCATACCCTTGCAAGACTTGATATTTTCCATTTTGGATATGTTTCTTGTGGAGTGATGGTTATTGTTCTCTGGAAGCACAGACTTCAAACTTCTAGGATTAGATTTTTCAGCCCCTATATAGTGTGTATAATTCTACATTACCTTTTTATTAGTTTTTGTAATTCCGTTTTAGCATTGGTTTAGGTTTCTGCCTGATATTACAAGGTGATGGTGGTGGTGTTGGGATCTTCCTGTGTACACGTTGTAACGTTTGCACCTTTTGTTGCTCTCTATTGTTATGTGTCTCTAAGGAAGGGGAATGTTTGTGTGTAGAATCCTGAGACAGGCGCCTGCTTCTTCGTGTAACTGCCGGCAGCCTGGAAAACTGCCTGCTCCAACATGGCTTTCTCTTCGGCAGGCTGGGGTGACCTTTTATAAAGGTTCACTCAACGGGATTAGGATAAAGTTATAAAACAAAGAAGCGTTGTCTGTTTCCAGTACAAATACCAATAGCAGCTGACATGTACTGTGATAGTATCACAACTATTGCTAGCTCTGCTCGTCTGCGGGTTTTTTTTTTTGTATGTTGACCTTTCTTATCTTTTTCGATGTCTAATATTTCCAAGTCTATGATTTGGTGAGGATCCGTTTTAAAAAAGGTGGAAAATGATTATGATAGACTGTACATCAATTTTTAGACACACAATACATTGGGTGGCCATTCATTACTACAGTATAAACTGAAAAAGACTCCGGTTTACACACCTCAAGCGCCACAATACGGCCTATCTGACAACCGCAGATACGTTCTGTTTGTCGCCATTTGAAAATTATTACATTGGTTATTTTAATTTCATTCATAGGGTCAGAATTGATCGGACTGCCCACAGGATTTAGAATTAAAGGAGGTATAGAATATCTACATTGTTAGGCCTCATTTACACGAGCGTAATATACGCGCGTGCTTTTCACGCGTGTCGTACGCACCTATATTACTCTATGGGGCAGTGCAGACAATGCGCGAATTTTGCGCAGCGCGAGTGCGTTGCGTAAAACTCACGACATGTTCTATAATCGTGCGTTTTAAAGTGCCTTTTAAAGTCAATGGGTGCGTGAAAACCACGCATGCCGCACGGAAGCACGTGCTTTTCTGTTTACAAACATCCAAACGGAGTGTCTTAGAGATGAGCGAACCGAACTTCACCGGGTTCGGCCGAACTCGTTTTGACCGAACCCGGCAAAAAAAATTCCGGGACGCGACGTCATGAGGCAGTCACTGTCCAGGGTGCTGAAAGAGTTAAACTGTTTCAGCACCCTGGACAGTGACTTCCGATCACAATATACATGAACTTGTAAAAAAAAAAAGAAGTTCTGACTTACCGATAACTCCCGCCTTCTTCCTCCAGTCTGACCTCCCGGGATGACAATTCAGTCCAAGTGACAGCTGCAGCCAATCACAGGCCAATCACAGGCCAAGCACAGGCTGCAGCCAATCACAGGCTGCAGCGGTCACATGGACTGCCGCGTCATCCAGGGAGGTGGGGCCGGATGTCAAGAGAGGGACGCGTCACCAAGGCAACGGCCGGGAGACCGGACTGGAGGAAGCAGGAAGTTCTTGGTAAGTATGAACGTCTTTTTTTATTCACAGGTTGCTGTATATTGTGATCGGAATTCACTGTCGAGGGTGCTGAAAGAGTTACTGCCGATCAGTTAACTCTTTCAGCACCCTGGACAGTGACTGACGTCGACTAGCCTCATCTCTATGATGGCGGCTGCGCGAAAATCACGCAGCCGCGCATCATACACTGATGACACACGGAGCTGTCAAGTGCCTTTTGCGCACGCAAAATGCTGCGGTTTTTTGCGTGCGCAAAACGCACACGCTCGTGTAAATGAGGCCTTAGACAATGGGGAAGATAGATTAAAAGGGGTTTTCCAAGTAAAAAAAAATTCTTTGAATAACAAATGAGGATTACGAAAGGTACTTTTACACTGGCCAAGTTTGGCCGGTGCAATGAGACCGCTCGTTGATCGGCGCTCGTTTGCTCCTTTCACATTGAGCTAGTATGAGGAGGAGCGCTCGTTACTCCGATTGCTCGTCCCCATATATTTGTATCATGCCGGCAGCACATCTTCCTTTTTAGAGATGAGCTGCCGAGTGATAATATTTGATACATTTAGAAAGATGCGATCAGCCGATGAACGAGCGTTCACTCGTTCATCTTCTGATCACTGCCCTGTTTATATGGGGAAGCTATCGAGTGTTGCCCCATAATTGGCCAGTGTAAAAAGGTCTTTAGGGTACGAGCGATAGTTACTACCATCGCTCCTCATGTGCTGCTGACAACGATTATATTTATTGCTGCATTAACTATACAATCAGCCGATGAACAAGCGTTTGCTCATTTACACAGAGCATTGATCAGGATGACCCCGTGTAATAGATCCTTTACTTATAGATGGGTGCTGCAAAGTTCAAATGTGGCAGTTACGTGACCACAGAACTCCACTAATGAAGTAGGTGGGTTACTGGGAGCTTTTTCGATGTCAAAATGCTTCCTGAATTCAGATAACATGCGAGTGGCGACCAGGAGGAGGACAACAGACAAGGAGGGGAATGTATTTAGGTCATATGCTGTTGTCACACACAGGCCACTGGGGGTGTGTTTAGCCCAGTAACATAGGGGACAGGTGGTTGTAACCACGGACTACCAAAATACTGCCGGGGCTGACGTGGTCACGTGACCGTGCTGAAAGCCGGTATGACGCAACCTCCATCTATAAGTAAGTAGTCCTCACTTGCGATTTAAAGCAACAAAAACTTTCTTACCTGGAGAACCCCTTTACATTTTGTGCAAACAAGAACATTGTATAGTTACATAGTACGGTTGAAAAAAGACTTCTGTCCATCAAGTTCAACCAAGGGATGGGAAAAAGGGAAGGGATGAAACAAAAATTCTACACATTGACATAGGAGTGAATATTTTTTCGTTCTAGGAAATGATCTAAGACTTTTTTTTTAAAGCCATCTACTGTCCCTGCTGTGACGGCTCCTGTGGTGACTATTCCATAAATTCACAGTTCTCACAGTAAGGCCTTATTCACACGGATGTGTCCGTTTTGTGCGCGCAAAAAACGCTGCGTTTTGTGCGTGCGAAAAACGCTGCGTTTTGCGTGAGCCAAAGGTCCGTGTGGCATCAGCATATGGTGTGTGGCTGCGTGATTTTCGCGCAGCCTAATCATTATGACACTCTCTTTTTATGTTTACAAACAGAAAAGCAGGAGGTGCTTTTCTGTTTTCATTTATTTTACTACTGTAGCGCGCATCACGCGCGGCACCCGGAAGTGCTTCTGTGTGCCGTGCGCGATTTGCACTCACCCATTGACTTCATAGGTCCGTGCGAGGCGCGTGAAAATCACACGCGTATCACGGACTTATAACACGTTAGTGTGAATAAGGCCTAAAGAAGGCTTGTCACCTCTGGAGACTGAACCTTTTTTCTCCAGACGGAGGGAGTGCCCCCTTGTCTTTTGAGGGGGTTTTACATGGAACAGGTTTTCACTATATTTCTTGTATGGGCCATTAATATATTTATATAAATTAATCATGTCCCCCCTTCGTCGTCTATTTTCAAGGCTAAATAAATTTAATTATTTTAATCTTTCCTCATAACTTAGATTCTCCATGCCCCTTATTAGCTTCGTTGCTCTTCTATGTATTTTTTCCAACTCCAGGGCATCCTTTCTATGAACTGGAGCCCAGAACTGCATATTCTAGATGAGGCCTCACTAATGCTTTGTAAAGTGGTAATATTACATCCCTGTCCCGCGAGTCCATCCCTCTTTTAATACACGACAATATCTTGCTGGCCTTAGAAGCAGCTGATTGACATTGCATGCTGTTATTTAGTTTTAGATCTACAAGAACACCCAGATCCTTCTCAACAAGTGACTCCCCCAGTATAGCTCCCCCTAGGATATATGAAGCATGCAGGTTGTTGGTACCCAGATGCATAACTTTACATTTTCTACATTAAAACTCATCTGCCAAGTGGACGCCAAAACACTTAGTGTGTTCAAATCAGCTTGTAATTTACGAACATCTTCCATAGACTGAACAATACTACATAGCTTGGTGTCATCTGCAAAAATAGAACCAGTGCTAATAATCCCATCCTCTATACCATTAATAAATAAGTTGAATAATAGTGGTCCCAGCACTGAACCCTGGGGTGCACCACTTATTACCTGGGACCATTCAGAGTAGGAATCATTGACCACAACTCTCTGGATACGGTCCTTGAGCGAATTCTCAATCCAATTACAAACTATACTATCTAAACCTATAGTCCTTAATTTACCCATTAGACGTCTATGGGGGACAGTGTCAAATGCCTTTACAAAGTCCAAAAACACAATATCCACAGCGGCCCCTCTGTCTAGGCTTCTGCTTACCTCTTCATAAAAGCAAATCAGGTTGGTTTGACAACTATTGTCCTTAGTAAAACCGTGCTGGCTGTCACTTTTAATACTATTTTTTGTCACATACTCCTATATATAGTCCCTCAATAGCCCCTCAAACATTTTTCCCACGATTGATGTTATGCTTACTGGTCTAGAATTACCTGGAAAAGACCCTTTTTGAAAATAGGTGCCACGTTTGCCCTCCGGCAGTCCCTTGGCACTATACCAGTCACTAGTAGAGAATCTCTCTGAATATTATGAAGAGGGGGGACATTGTAGCAACCAGTCAGATTAAGGCTATGTTCACACGGGGTATTTTGCCGAGTTTTTTGACGCGGAAACCGCGTCGCAAAACTCGGCAAAAACGGCCCGAGAACGCCTCCCATTGATTTCAATGGGAGGCGTCGGCGTCTTTTTCCCGCGAGCAGTAAAACTGCCTCGCGGGAAAAAGAAGCGACATGCCCTATCTTCGGGCGCTTCCGCCTCTGACCTCCCATTGACTTCAATAGGAGGCAGAGAAAGCGTATTTCGCGCTGTTTTATGCCCGCAGCGCTCAATGGCCGCGGGCGAAAAACTGCGCGAAAATCGGCGTGCAGGGAGAGGAATATCTGCCTCAAACTTCCAAACGGAATTTTGAGGCAGATATTCCTCCCCCAAAATACTCCTTGTGAACATAGCCTAAAACACTTTTTGTATGTTGTGCCGGTAAATGAAAACAATCACGTACTCCCAAGGTTTTGTTTTTTGTTTAAACAAATAAATGATAAAAAAAAGGCATATTTTTATTATTTAAGTCATAAAAGGTGGTTGGTAATGGTTCCTTACCTGGGACTTTCACCATTTCATTGAAGAGAGTGCCGTTGTTTGACTGAAGAAGGTGCTTATTGGCTGTTTTCCAGCCTTCTTCAGTTAACACAATGGTGACTATACTTGGAAAAGGAACTTTTACTAAACCTCCTTCAATTTTGTACAAGAATATAATTTTTTCCCCATTTAGAGAGCCGACATTTTAAAAATTAAAAGGACTCCTTTACAGTAGTAGAAAATCTCATCTAGTGTAAGTATTGAAATATAATGTAACAATCGAAAGTTCCCTTTATTAATAAAAGACTAGGAGAAGTTTGCAGTTGCCATTTTCAGAAAAGTTTAATATAATGAAGCTCCTTTAAATAAGCAAGTCAATGTGCTCTAAGTTTGTAATATATTTGTCAAATTTTTATCATTGCCTATTCTAAGAATCTGGTTCTCAAATTAAAATGTTGTGCACCCCTGTGCCTGAGCCACTTAATAGACGACTGTGTAGTAGGAGTTGAAGAGGAAGACAAACATTCACTTGACATTCAATGGCTAAACTATTCACCCGAGAATGAATATATTTTATTTGCTTCTTCCTTCTTGATCCACCGAATTTATCTTAACAAATGGTATTTCCTGTTCCAACAACCTGTTCAACCATGTAGAAAACAATAGTATTTCAAAAAGCCACAATGTCCTTATAACAGGGAATTCAAATTTACTATAATATTGAGCTAAAATATATTTTTTTTAAGTTCCCCTGCGTTTACTCATTGACCTTAAAAAATAAAAAGAATTTGCAGGCATCCTGACACCGGATTATCAAGAACATATGGCTGGCTGACACTGGTGAATTGTCAATATTACGTCCACAAGATCACGCATCACTGTCCATCTGTCTTTATTGAATTGCTCCAGCTAGGTTGTAGACAGTCATTTATGATGTTTGGTCATACTATTGGCAATGTTGAAGCACCAGACAAAACAGCAGAAGTATTGTTATCAGAATTGAATAATAAAGCTGTACCTTACATCTGGGAGTCGGCAAGACTAAAACCTATAGTGACCAGTACACAAGGCAAGGTATTGTAAGTTTTTTTTATTTTTTTTTATGAAGCGTGCCTAACTTTTCAGAATAAGCGGTCACATGTGTGTACATGAGGAATAACATTATTTCTGCCCATTATATGGCTTGTATATGGCATTTGTTTTTTTAGCAGTTTTCCCCTCTGCAGGCTCTCTCTCTAATTCTCCGTTGTCTCTGAGCTGGTGGGTAGATCCTAAATGCTATCATGTCCTCTATACACTGCACACATAGAAGTGGAGAATCCTGCTCTCCTATCTCTATCATATGTATAGAAGCAGCAGCATAGAGGACATTATACAGCAATAATAAGCAGTATAGCTGAGAATCCAGCACTGGGGTGAGATATAACACTTCCCGAATTCAACTCAAATGTGAATAGCCTTATTGATTAACATTAGCCTCGTATTACAGACAGAAAGATATGTTCATGTGAAAGCAGCCTCATGCTCTGTTCACATCTGCCTCAGATTCTCCTTTCCAGATTCTGTCAAATTAGAGCAGAAATATAGTCCTATGAAAATGTGTTCTCTCTCCATGAACTATGCTGCTGTCCTGTCACAAAATTTTCGTCTTTCATCACCCTTCTATTTTTTTCCGATGTCTGTATTTCCTGGTAAGCGATCCCTCCGCCCTACTGTTTTGTTTTTGCATCTTTACTCTGAAGTTTCTTAAGAATTTTATCATGTTCGTTGTGTATGGCTTTTAAATTAATTTTCTGTCCTTTTGGGAAATCTGTGTTAAAGTCACTAGTTTATTAATTCCCTATCTCCGAACTAATCTAATGGGCACGATGATGCTGATAACTACAATGTAATTTTTTTTCAAAAATGTTTATTATTTGCAAGGTTATGTTCTTTTGTCTAAATATGCTAATTTGGCTATACTTGCCAAATGGAAGGTTACTCTTTCTTGTCACTCTTGATAGTATAATGTTTTCTGTATGACGCTGTCCAGTCCGCACCAAAAACAGCGGTCAGACGACATTAAAATATAGCGCTGACAGAAACCATACAACAGTCCCCAGTACAGCTCAGTGCCTGATGAAGGTCAGGTTGACTGAAACGCCGCACTTAGCCACTGGCATAAATAAAGAAGAAGAATATTAAATCTCCAGCTTTGATGCCGAAAACTCTTACTGTTTCACAATTAGGTTGGGCCCCTATTTGTGCACCTACTTGAACTGGTGCTGTCTGAACCGCCACACACATGCTGTCCATTCAGCATCATACAGTTCTCCTGTTCCCAGTCCAGCAACACAGCGTGATCATATAGTATACAGCTTCCATTCCCGACTGTGTTAACTGGTGCTACCTTCGGTTGTTTTACAGCTAGAACCGCTGTTCTACGTGGTCCACAGCCCGAGATATGGCTGTTTTAAGTGATCCCCCTTCCCTCCAGCCAGTCTCTCACACTGTGTGAAGCAGCTTCATGCTGATAGGACAGCGTCAGAGGCTGTGAGGTAGCTCCACCTCCGGAGAATCACTGCTGTAGACACCCACTTGTCTTGTATAGTCTCATTTGCATATCTCAAAAAAAGCTCATAACTTTTAAAATAATAAACTTCTTATTTTTGGGACACAATTTTCACTAGCATTATCAGTGTGACGGCGCCTATTGGATTAGCTAGGAGATTGGGCATTACTAAACTACTGACAGATCCTCTTTAGGGCATCAAAATTTTGGCTCTCGAAGCAACGTAAATGTTGTCTTTCAGAATCTATAGATTAGTGATATTTAGACTGGTTATGATCAGATCTGTAATTGGGCTGTGTATTTGAGCAGATTTGATTTGCGACATTGGTCTACTAAATTCCAAAAAAGAGAACATGTGAGAAAAGGAGTAGCTTTTTTTTTTTTACTTTTTCATAGGCAATGGTAAAAAAAAAGGTGCACGTTAGTGGCGAAAATGTACAGCTGTTAAAAGAAGGCGTAAAAATAAATTAAACTGTTTTAGCCAATTGTATTGCTTCAAAATCCACCATGGTGTTCTATGATAAAAAAAATTAATACAAAAAATTACGTCCTCCCGGTACACTATAACAAAAACACTTTTTTTTTCTGCAGAATTAGGTTATCGATGACTGTCATCCTCACATGGGATTTTCTGCAGGCGAAAGCAATCATTTTGTCTTAGAGACCCATATAGACCAGGTTTTGATGACATATTACATATGTTGCATAATATTTAATCTCTGACTCCAGCAATATATCTTCTACAACATTTGAATTTATGGAATAAATACATCACCAATGTGTGACGTCATTGTGGTATTGAGGTTATATATATATATATATATATATATATATATATATAGCGTCTTGTCTTTTAAAAGATAAATTGCCGTGTCCTATTGCGTTATTCGAAAAGTCCTCTAGTAGGGTGGAGGGAGTCCAAAAACGAAATAATGCTGGTTTATGAGGGGTGTAGTTGACTTTGATGTTAATGCTACAAACTATTAGACTACGACATCCAGCTCTTGTCTAGCCGTCTATGCTAAATTTATACCTAAGGACTTTTATGATCACATTAGTTACTGGGTGAACCTCAGTGAAAACCTCTATTGTGAGATCATCCGGCAATAAAGGGGTTGTCCCAGAATCGATAAATATCACTTATCTACAGGCTAGGTGATAAGTGTCTGATCGCTGGGACACCCACCGATTGTGAGAACGGGGCTCCTCCTCACTGGACCCTCTGCAGGGAGTAGGAGCGGCGTTCGATCATGCGCCCGCTGCTCCATTCAATGTCTATAGGACTGATGGAAACAGCTGAAAGGCTGTACTCTGCTGTTTGTCAGTCCCATAGACTTTGAAAGTCCACTTCACTGCGGGCGAGCAGAAAGAAGGAACAGGGGTCCGGGACCCCCGTTCTCACGATTGGTGGGAGGGTTCCTAGCAATCAGTCTCTTATCGCTTATCCAATGGATAGGTAATGATTTTCCGTTCTGGGGGGGACCCCTTTAATGACCAGAGGAGTTTCTGTTTGTACTAATGTATGTTTTTCTTGTTTTTCTTTTCTTTTTAGATTTGTTCTGGTTTAAAAGGTTTTTTTCTATTAGTTTAGAGCTCATGCACAAGTCTGTATTATGGCTCCAAACTGTACGGAGCCAGATTACGAGACATGTAGAACTTTATAGGACCTATTTGTACCTCCGTAGGACTCCCTGTGGAAAAAAAAATCGTGGATGTTGTATTGGCCTCCTTCACGCATACATTTTTCAGCATAAAAAAAGGTGCGGAAAACATGTCAGAGGTGTGTGTGTGTGGAATCGGATTAGGGACCTGTTCACACAGTTTTTTTTGCAGGCAAAAAAATATGTCTCAATATTCCTTCAGGAATTTTGAAGCAGATTTTGACCTGCCTGCAAATTTGTGCTGCAATTTTCGTGGCGTTTTTAATCCACGGCTATTAAGCGCTGCGGGCAAAAAATGCTTTCCCTACATCCCATTGATTGCCTCCCAAAAACTGCCTCCGCCTCACATTAAAATCAATGAAAGGCGGTTTCGGACGTTTTTTTTGCTGCGGATTCAGACACGGTTACCATGTCAAAATCAGCAGCAAAAACTCTGTGTGAACTGGTTCCCTTCTAGAGTTTTCTGGTTTTCGGCAATCACTGCATAAATGACTGTTATACAACTTTCTAATCTACTTACTGAGGTATGTTCACACACGGAGTCAAAAACGGCTGTAAAATACAGAGCTGTTTTCAGACTTTTTTTTAAATCATCAAGCGTTTTTTGATGCGTTTTTGTACGCACATTTTTGGAGATGGTTTTTCTATTGAGACCATGAAAAACGGCTCAAGAAGTGACATGCGCTTCTTTTTATGGGGCGTTTTTTTTTACGTGCCGAAAAACTACTGAAAATAAGCCATGTGAATATACCCTCAGTGGGCCAAGTCGCACCAATAACACCATATCGGTCATTTGTGTATGTTCCTGAAATAGCGCCGGAACTACTTCACGCCATATTCCTGTTTATACAGTTATGTTTATCAAATGAAGTAATGTCTAAAGCTGTCAATGTTGCCCACATAATGCGGGTAGTGGCCGGCGTTGTCATGTGACTCCCCTATATGAACCCGTGAGACCGCAGTATACAGCATTGCTGCTTACATTGCAGAAGGTCTACTGACCCCTAGTGTTCGCATGGTATCCAGCACTTTATCTTAATCCATGGAGTCTTGCTGGCTAGAAGTCCTTATTTACTGTGTCATAAACAAATTGGTAATTCACTCTGATTTCTATACATTGCTAATCATACTATGAATAATTATTGAAATGTTCATTTAGGACGGTCGGACGGTCCTTCCCGATCCCTCTTCTTCCATCTGCTCATGAATGCTGCCCACAGTGTCGCTCTAGAAGGATTTAACACGCATGCAGTCTGCTTTTCAGAGCACAGTGTGTCACAGAACGGCCAAGTGTCCCTGATTTTCTATTGACGCCGCCAAATGTTCAGTATCTGTCTGGGAACTGTATTTGTCTCTTTAAATAATGACCTTCTGCATAATCCGTGTCCTTGAGCTAATTTCAGTATCCGTTCTACTGATTTACTACTTGAGCAGTTATTAGAAAAACACATATTAAAAAAAATTATATTATTATTAGCCGTTTCCATGTATTTTAGAAAATGTGGATCTTTTAGGATTGCATGTGATCGGTAGCATAGCTGGAGACCCTTGGATTCTGGCTGCAGATGAGCCCCCCTCCCCCTCTTTCTTGGCTTGCTGTTGTGCCTTGTGTAGCTTCAGCCTGCTTAGCCTTTCCTCGTCGATGCCAAACCTGTAAGGTCATTTATGAACGTTATTTAATCATTTACTTCTATATATAATCTACATATATCTATATATAGGTGTTTTTTTCATAAACCGCGCCATTCTTGTCCATTGCTTTGTCTGTTATTGCAGTTCGGCCCCATTCAAGTGAACAGAGCTGAGCTGCTATACTAGACACGGCCCATGGACAGGAATGGTCCTGTTTCTGGAAAAATGCCGACCCCTTTTATTTTCGGTTTCGAAAACCAATATAGCCCCTTGAAGATACAGCCTGTGTATTCTTCCGTCTCCTGCTGGTTCAGGGTCTGTTCATAGCCAGCTGTGCTAATCTGTAGTGTAAGATGTTTACACCAGGAATCTACACTAAACTGACAGTTGTAAACGTTCATCTCCAAGAATGCAATGCAGCAGAGTTCACTGTGGACTTCGTAGATGTATCCGTGTGTGCAACACCAACTAAGTCCAAGCAGTGGTGTCTAGGAGCCAGATTTACAGGCACTGTCATGTACAACACTTCACTACCAAAGTGTGCAATCGTATGCCTATCATTGGGACTTGTTCACACGTTGCGGAATTGCTGCGTTTTTTCCGTCCGGAATTGCGGACGAAAAACAAATCTCATTCACATGCTACGTAAAAAGTCAGTAGAAAAACCGCTCAGAGATTGATCTGTGCTGCGGTTAAATCACAGAATGTCAATTGTATTTGCGTAAAAGCAGCTTATTTCTTACGGGAGTTGAATTCAATGGGGAGCTAAATCCCGCAACAAATAGCAGTTGTTGCAGTTTTTGCTGGCAGGCCGGCTGAGGCTGCAGTTTTCCGCAGCGGACATCCCGGGCGAAAAACGGCACCAAAGTTTGCCCGGAATTCCCTTTGGCACACAGGACTGATAGGCTGCGTGCTTTTACGCAGCGTATTTGTCCCGTGTGAACTTGGAGTGACGTTATTACCTAGAGGCGAGGGAGTCGGACTGGACGGGTTATGTATCCTCTATATTAGAGGTCCCTAATTTTTGTAGGTACTGATCCACTTATAATTAATATAATATATTATCTGTTAATGTACATTGACTTGTGCGATAATTTACCAGACGTGATGCTTTCTTATAGCGTAAAAGTGAAGCTTTGACAAACAGCGCTCCCCTTAGGCCCCATGCACACGACCGTAATAAATCTCCGTAATTTTGGACCATAATACAGTCCGCAATTACGGACCCATTCAGTTTTATTGGCCACGGACACCTTTCCGTATCGCTTCGGATAGGTGTCCGTGCCGTAGAAGTGTACCGCAAAAGATAGAATGTGTCCTATCTTTTGCTTTTTACGGGCTGTTCTCCCAGCACGGGCCGAAAATGCTGGCGTCTATCGCCGGCCGTGCCTGCAATCGCGGCCTGTGATTGTGGGCACGGCTGTGTGCATGCGGCCTTACAGTGTATACATCAGTTTAAAGGCTATGTAAACCTTTTGAAATCTTTTTTTATTTTTTTATTTATTTTTTAAATAATGAAAGTGTGTTTGGTGCAACTTTCAAAATACTTTTTAATTAAAAATATTTTAACTTTTTGAGATACAGCTGCTTTGTATCGTGTATACAGAGCAGCTGTATCATGCGCGAAGACCTGAATCCGTCAGGTCAGCGTAACTGATGGGTTCAGTTTCAGTGGGTCCTGCGTGTCTCTATTTTGATCTAGTATCCCTGTATAGAGCCTCTGTTCCCTGCGATGGTTAATATTGTGAGCTCTTCATGCATGGTCCGCACACAAGTAGATAGACACGACTTTACACTATAGCATTGTTTCTTAAGAGACCCAGTATAACCACGTTGGCTATGCATTTTAATGTAGCACGAGGCCATTCCTTATTCTGATAATGTTAGCACTGTCTTCATGGCAGGTTAAAGGGTAACTAAACGTTCAACAAACTTCTGACATGTCATAGTGACGTCATAAGTTTTGATTGGTGGGGGTCCGAGCACTGAGACCCCCACCAATTGCAGAAACGCTTGTGTGAGCACTGAGCCGCTTTGCTTCTGTTCGACTTTTTTCCGTAAAGTCGGTGCCGTGGTGTACGGGCTCGTAGACTTTCTGAGTTCGTACTCCGCTACATCGATTTCCGGAAAAGCCCAACAGAAACTAAGCGGCTCAGCGCTTGCACGAGCGTTTCTGCCACTTTGTTTTAGCGATTGGTGGTGGTCTCAGTGCACGGACCCCCACCAATCAAAACTTCTGACATGTCACTATAGCATGTCAGAAGTTTGTTGAACCTTTAGTTACCCTTTAAATATCTATTACAGGAGGCCTCCATAGACGGTCATCAGTAAGCAGTGCTGCCTTTGTGCCTGCAATCATGTTTTATTTTTAAAAACGGTGTAAGTATATCTTTTTTTCCTGTTTCTTCCCACAATTCCATGCACTACAGCAGCCACTATATGGAGGGGACCGGTCGATCTATTTAGGATGGCAGAATTGCACAAACTACTAATCCTTGACACACCAAAATCATTACAAGCAAAAGGCCCTGTTCACACTGAGTTTTTTGTAGGCAGAAGATTCTGCCTTAAAATTCCGTCCTGGAATTTTGAGGCAGATTTTGATCTGCCTGCACGCCGTTTGCCACGATTTTCGCTGCGTTTTTCACCCGCGGGCAAAAATGCTGTGAAATACACTTTCTCTCCCTCCCATTGATGTCAATGGGAGGTCAGAGACTTAACGTCCGAAGATAGGGCATGTCGCTTCTTTTTCCCGCGCGGGAAAAAAATGCTTCTGCCTCCCATTGAAATCAATGGGAGGCTTTTTGGTGCGTTTTCCAATGCGGTTTCCGCGTGAAAAAAAAACTCTGTGTGAACAGGGCCCAAAGCTGGCCATGCACTTTAGATGGGCATTGGTCTAACAACCCTCCCCACATACACATGCACGCTCGGCTGAACATGCATTTGTTCTCAATAGGAAGCAGGGAGTAAACTGCTGCCAGATATCGCTAGCAGATTATCTCCTTCAACATCTGTCGTTGGGGAAAAGTTGGGACACCGCCATACATAAAAGATGGTCGGTCACTTTTTGAAAACCGCACGTTCTGGTGACGTTCATCTAATGTTTATGGACATTATTACAAATTGGAGGCGGTTGTGACAAATGATGATGTATTTTATGTATGAGCGACCAGTTTTCATCAATGCAAGGGACACGGGCAGTGCTTGCGAGTCGCTGTAATCGCACGTTTACAAGAGCATAAAATCAATGTTTCCCTATGGGTAAAAAGCCACAAGTTGTCCTTGCGACCATCGTCAAAAATCCTAACCATAACTTTTTTCTATATGAAAATGTTGAGATCACTTCGTGTTTGTGGTTATTAACGCAATTTCTTTGCATCACAGCAGAGCCTCGACCTAAGTGATCATTTTAGTGTTAATAGTTTTGTGCATTTACACGGGGCAGTTATCATTACACTTTGCACTTGTGTAAATGTGAGCTGGAGAACCAATATTTGTGACATTTGAGGTGAATAACGAAAATGGTTTAGGCCTAATTCACACAACCCTGGTTCTTTGTTCATGTACTATCCGCAATTTTGCGGATAGTGCACAGGCCCATTAATTTATATGGCCCCATGCACACGAGCGTGATGTTCACACATCCCCGTGGGGGCTGGTAGTTCGGGCCACAAAAACTCAGGACATGTTGTTCTACTCTTTTGCAGGCCACAAAATTGCCACGGTCTTGTACTCTAAGCCTTAGGGTATGTCCAATGCTTGGTAATACATGGTCTGCCATCTCCCCCCCCCCCCCCCCCGGACTACCGTATAGACATGCACGCTCATACCGCTCAGCGTGGCTATTTATTGAACACGCAAAGAGGGATAAGACCGTGGCAGATAGTCCCTGAAATCCAATATGCACTTTCCTTTATGGTGGATGTAGGGGAGGGGAGGGGGGCTTTAGACCATTGGGCAGTGTTGCTTCCCCTTAATTTCTTCTTGCTCACTGTGAATCTCCAACACGCATTTAGCAGCGATTCACAGCTATTGCAGCATTTTCTCCTATTGAAGAGTGAATGGGAGAAAAGGCTGCAATACCCGTGAATCGCCACTAAATGTGTGTCGAACATTCACAGTGAGCAAGAAGAAATGAAGGGGAAGCTGCGCTGGTACTAGCGCTGCACTCCCTTCAAAACAGCTGATCGGCGGGGGACACTGACCCATGAGCTATTGATGGTCTATCCTGAGAATAAGCCATCAATTTTTGTTGGCTGAAAAACCCCTTTTAAGGGCCGATAGATCTATATTTACTAAACTCGCCAATTGAGTGTTTCGGTGAGAAATTGATGTCATACCATCGAGTTGTCAGGCCTTTTGTGTATGAGCGTGACCGGTTAAGCGGTATCTAGAGCTATGCAGAAGGCCTGTCCGCCAGTTGTTTGGACCTTTTGACTTTTAACTATGAGTTTTTGTTTAACTTTGCACCTCTGGGCACCAAATGGGGGAGGCCGCTTGTCCTGTGCACCGTGCTGGTTCTTTGTATGTCAGGCCAGTTGAATGTCCGGTCAGATGGATGCCTTTTGGCCTTTCACATGAATGGCAGAGATATTTTGTCTGCTGGCAACGCCTGTTTATTGCCATGAATAGGGGTCGCTGTGGATGAATAGATGGCTCCAGCGCTCGTCATTGTGCTGCAGGGGTTAGGCATGTTTCTAGGAGAAGTCACTGATGTGGCTTTGCAGTCTATGAATCTTCTATGGGCTGCATGTATAATGATCCTCTTGGCCATTGCCACTCTCCACAATAGAATTGTAACATTCTTAACCCCTTCTCTTCCGTGGATGTATTTCTTGTACCAGCAATGATGATCTGTTTTATCTGCTGCTTTCATACTATATGTTCAGTCTTCTCTTCAACTCCCAGTAGAGATCCTGCCGTCTGCCTTTTTATCTGGGGGAGCAGCTGTTTTCCTGCTGTCTCTATGTTCTTATGGGACAGTTAGAGAGTGGAGGAACCAGGGTAACGTAAATGATGGGTTAATCTGCGTCTATGGGGTGGAGAGATTCCCCCTCACTATTCTATTCAAAGAGGAACAAAGGGATGTGATCAGTACAATGGGGACAGCGTTCAGAGCTTGCAGACTTTTTGCTGATCATTCTGAATTTGGACCCTTCTCTGATGGTTGATATCCAGACTGAGCTTGTAGCTTTGGGCAGCGTCTTC